>NW_025055127.1:0-7392 GCF_019279795.1 Protopterus annectens
AGAGGGTAGTTTTTGATTTTTGTTTTAAGAAGTACCTTTTTGCATAAGGTAGATTTTTTTCCCTCTTTTTTGGGGTTGGGAAGGGGTAGGAGGGGTTGCCGGGTTTAAAAGCATCGGGAACCCCTTTGGGGCTAAAGTAATTGCCAGGAACCATTTTGGGGGAAGTTGGGGGGGCCTCCCTTGGCCTGTGTTCAAATTTGCTGAAGTAATTGCCAGTAGGAAAGCAGTTTTCCATGACAGGTGTTGTAGGTCTGCTGTTGCTGCTGGCAAAGGGTGATAGTGTCAACTTTTCTAGCACAAAGTTTAAATCCCAAGCTGGTAATGGTGGTTTCCTTGGAGGTTTTACATTCTTGATTCCTCTGAGGAACTGCCTGAGCAAAGGTAAAAACAGGTGGATCAAAGCTGTATTCTGCTGGAAATAGCTGATGCATGTATCTTGATGGAGGAGTAGGACAGGCCTGAATGAAGAAGTTCGCCAGATACTCCAGAATGTTAGGCATATCTATGTTTGACACATCTTTTCCTCTTTCCGTACTCCAAATGACAAACCTTTTCCATTTTCCAGCATAGTTCCTTCTTGTTGAAGGTCTGCGTTTCAAGAATAATGTCTTTAACTCTTTGGGAAAGTTCTGGATTAGCTGCTGCTATGTGATGTTCCATGCAGTCAGTTGCAGCGTTTTTAGGTTTGGATGTATGATGCTGTAGTTGTTCTGAGTTAACATCAAAGGCATCAGTGGTATTGGCCACATATTGTTCCGAGACATGCTCTTCAGTAGTGGGTACCAGTGTTGTCTTGGCCAGTTTGGAGCTATCAGGATTATCCTTGGACGTTCTTCCTTGATTTTTAGTAGTACCTTGTGTATCAAAGGAAGAGGTGGGAATGCATATGCTGTTAGGCCTTTCCAGTTGAAGGAGAGTGAGTCCACTTTCCATGCTAGTGGGTGGAATGTCCTTGTGCAGAATTTTTTTTTTTTGAGCTGGTAATTGAGAGGTGATGCAAATAGGTCTATCTGTGGCATTCCCCATTTCTTCGAGATGGTCTTGAAGATGCTCGGGTGCAGCTCCCATTCGTGGGCATCCGAAGTGGTTCTGCTTAATATGTCTGCCAGAGTATTGTCTTTCCCTGGTACAAATATTGCCTGTAACTGAATGTTGTAGCTGAGTGCCAGGGTCCACAGCTCCAAGGTCATTCTGCATAGGGGGTATGAATGAGTGCCTCCCTGTTTGTTGATGTACCACATGACTGTGGTGTTGTCTGTCCTTATCATCAACTGGCCCTCTTTGAGAAATGGTTTGAACTTTTGGATTGCCAGTTTTACTGCCAGCATTTCTTTTAGATTGATGTGCAGGTGAAGTTGATCCTGTGTCCACAATCCTTGCACGCATTTGTCCAGCATGTGGGCCCCCCATCCTAGGTCTGAAGCGTCTGTTGTGATGGTCTGGCTTGGTTGACATCTGAGGTAGGCCTGGGTTTGACTGGCATGCCTGAGCCCACCATAGGAACTCCTGTTTTAAGCATGGAATTAGTGGGATTTCTGTTTCTAGACTGTGTCTGTGTTGGGACCATAAATTCTTTAGGTACCACTGTAGTTTCTCATATGTAGTCTGGCAAATGGGACCAAGATTATGCATGATGCCATGAAGCCCAAGGCCTGCAGAACTTTTCTTGCTGTTAACTTGTTCAGTTTTGTTAGTGCCAAGAAGTAAAGAGGAAGTTCTTTTGTTTTCTGTAGTCAGGAATGCCATTTGTTGTACTGTGTCCAATTCAGCCCAAGAATGTACTTCTTTGGGATGGTATCAGCCTTGACTTTTGTAAATTGACTGTGTATCCCAGTCCTTGTAGCAAGTAAATGACCCTTTGTAAATCTGTTGTCAGCTTGGTTTTGTTGTCCCTTGTAGCAGGCAGTCGTCCAGGTATGGGTAAATTTGAATTCCCTGTAGTCTGCAATGGGCGATTACTGATGCCAGGCATTTTGTGAATACTCTGGGCAGTAGATAAGCCAAAGGGCAATGCTGAGAATTGATAGTGCTCTGATCCTGCAAGAAACCTGAGGTATCTTCTGCAGATTGGTCGAATGGGGACGTGCAGGTATGCCGCCTTGAGATCTAGAGTTACCAGCCAAGACTCCTTGCCCAGCATGGGAAGAAGTTGCTGTAGGGTCAGCATTTTGAATTTTGGGACAATGATGTATGTATTTAAGGTGGACAGGTGAGAATTGGTCTCCAACTTTTTCCTTTCTTGGAACTAGGAATAGTCTGGAGTAGAACCCCTTTCCTTGTTCTGCTGTTGGCACTCTTTCCACAGCTCTCATGTTTGCTAACTCCATTATCTGCGTAGAGCCTCTGTTTTTGATTTGGAGGTAGATTTGGCATTCCTCTTTTGACTGGTAAAGTGTGGAAGTGAAACCGTAACCTTGATCTATGGTTTGTAAAATCCACTTGTCTTTTGTTATGTAGTGCCAGTTCTTTGAAAATAAGGTTAACTTTCCGCCTAGAGGGCTGCTATTTGTTCCCTGGTAGGGATTTAGGATTAAGTCACTGTGGTTGTGCTGATGTAGTGGCAGTGGCTGTGTCTGTGCCTCTGTTGTTACCTTTCCACTGTGTCCTCTGTAGGCACCTCCTCTGGATTGGTTTCTGCCTCTGGAGCGTCTATTCCTGCCCCTTTGAAATTTTGTGGAGTCAGGAAAGGACCAATTTTGGCAGGCCAGTTCCTGCTAAACCTTGGGGTTGAACCTGCAAGAAATCTTTAACAGTTTGAACAGATTTTGCCTTTTCTTCCATTTTCTTCATAACCTGCTGGGCAGGTGTACCAAACAGACTTGTCTTGTCCATAGGAGCATCTAGCAACTTAGCTTTAACATGATCCGGTAAAGCTTGTTCCTTTAGCCATGCATGCCTTCTTATCACTGTGCCTGTCATGGCTGATCTAAATGAAGCCTCCAGTGCATCATAGCCACATTTTAAGGAATGGTTGCTAACCTGTTGTATGTTATTTACCATCTCTAATACATATTTCTTATCAAGAGATTCATCAGTGGTTAGTTTTTAGTTAACTGATCAAGCATAAACTCTTGGTATTGTATCATGTGAAACTGACAGTTTAAAGCTCTAGCTGAGAGAGTAGCTGAAGTGTAGACCTTTTTACCCCATCTGTCTAGTGACCTTGCTTCCCTTTCAGAAGGAATAGGGTTTTAGCTGTGGTGCTGCTACTGCCTTGGGACCCTGGGATATAGTTTCTGGGTCTGCAAGTGGGGCCTTGTAAAGGTGGTGATCAGTATCTCGCACACTGTAAAATCTGTCTGGTTTGGCAGGGGCTGGGGTAAAGAATCTGGAGCAAACATCATTGAAAGCATCATCCACCACAGAGAGAACAGGAGGTATAGCTAAGGGCCTGTGCTGTGGGAGGTGCAGAAAGGTCCTAAGTCTTTTCTGGAGTCTGAAAAATCCTGTTGCTGCCATTGGAACTGTTCCTGGCATGAAAGGGTTTTCCCCCAAAGGAGAATTCTTCTGGGGGGGAAGCAGGGAATGGATTCTTCAGCATCGAATCTTAAAAATTGGAAAAAGGGGCCTCGGCGGGTCAGTTATGTCTGATTCATAGCAGAATCATCAGGGGAACTGGCTCAGGGGCTCTCCCCTAGGTCTTTCTCGGGGCTGAGAGGCCCTGTCTGGGTGAGATTGAGATCCTCTAATTAAGGAAATTAAATCTTCTCCCAAAAGAAGCATTTGAGAACTAGGGGGCCTGGATGTGGGGGTTTAACAGGCACTGATTTAGTAGTCTTGGCTGCTTTAGCCCTGGCAAGGCCTTAATGGACAGGGCCCTGAGGCCTAGCAGCCCCCGTGCTGGGGTAGAGACATCCAAGGGATGGTGTCTGATAAGTCAACCACCTGTGGGTAAAATTTCTGGGGTCGATTAAGAGTTGTAGCGGGGCCTCAGTTGTAGAATATTCAGCTGTACTTTGACATTTTTCTCGGTTTGGCGAAACAGACACTTGTTTGTTTTAAACCTGGTTTGGGCCCGAAACCGCGGACGATGTCGGTTTTTTCCCTTTTTTTTGGGGGTAGTCGGAGGATCCCGGCATAATAAAAAAATCAGAACCGAAAAACTGTTCGCAAACTCCGACCGGCGCCTAAGCTTTTCGGTTGAAAAGCACAGGCGAACAGGCTGCTGTGGGCTGGGCCTAAACAAGGCAGACAGAAAGGGGGAAATCTTTATGAGGTATTTGTTTCCCACAGGTTAAACAATTGTTAACTTTTTCTGACATCGGCTGAGGCAAGAAAGAGTCCCCCGGGTACTTAGCTTTAGAAGTTTTGGGTAGTATTTGAAGTAATCTCTGGATCCGACCGACCGGCATTTGGGAACAGCTTCTGTTTGGGGCGGCAAGAAAGACTGAGGAAAAGGGGTCGGCTGATGCTTTATAAAACCAACAGAGATGGGGGGTGAAGTGCGACATCAGCGAAGCGGACCCGGACTTTGGAATCCGGCCGACTGGGGCTGCCTGCGACAGGACAACCCACTTGTTATGACTGCAGATGCATCCATGAAGGACATCTCACTGTTGGATCCGGGGCCCTTTGAAGGACAGATGGGAAAAAGGGGGTAACACGGGTGGGCAAACCGGATGGGATGGAGCAAAATTCCCCCATCTGGACCAGGAACTTTTGCATCATCCTATCTTATCCCAAGGACCTGGAGGATGTGGAAAAGGACTAATGTTTTTGTTTGTAAAAAGGGAATGAAGGCTAACTGGTTCAGAGAGGAACTCGGGGGAAGCCCAACAGTACATCACTTACTGGTCTTGGACCCAAAGAGCGGGATCGAAACCTAAACTGTGGGCTTGCTGATATTATAAATCAGATCAAAAGTTTGGATCTGATTTTGGATCGGGAGTCACGGTTGATGTTTTTTTTGTGGTTTCCAAAGAGTCATGGGGACTTTGGAAAAACTTTCTATGCTCAGAAGGATTTTACTGAGTAGGAACCTCTGGGTGGAAAAAACAGCCCTTTTATCAGTTTACTGCATCTATCAGCAAAAATCATGCACTGAAGGCTGCACAGACTGAGCAGCGGGAAAAGAACTGCTAGAAAAACATCTCTTGTGGCGTCAGATTTGGGGATTTTTCCCACAATGTTTTTTTTAAAACATGCTGATCAGCTATGGAAAGGATGACAGCGTTATAAACAAAATATTACCAGCAATGAAAAAAATTGCACTGTAAAAAGGAAGAAAGATGTAAAAACTTTTGCCTATGGTAAATTGGGGATAAAAAAAGAAAAAACTACTCTCTAATGCAAAAAAGGAAACTAAGAGGGTTTTCAGATAAATTTTGGACAAAACAAAATTTTCACTTAAAAAAAGTTGTTGAAAACAAAACACTGAGGAAGGACTGCCCTTGGTAGTAAATAAAACCCATTTGCTGAGAATGGACTACAGCTTAATGGGTAAGGAACGGGGTTGAATCCCAAAATCTGAAGGCAGCAAAAGGAGGGTTTGGGTCCATAACCCATCCATTCAAAATGAAAATGGCATCTTTGGGAGATAAAACCCTTAAACCCTTTACATCTTGTCAGAAATAAGTTATGTACCTACCATAGCGTTAGTTCTTCTTCGCCTTTTTTTGCTGGTTGGGTTGAACTTGACTCGGGCCCTTTTTTAAAAAGGGGGTCTTATTGGCTAGGCCTTATATCCACTGCCTGGCTAGACCAGATGTCGTTTGGAAGACCTAACACCAAAAAAAACACATGGACAACTGTCCCCAAGACTTCCCCTGAAGAAAAAAGGGAGAGGACATAAATAAAGACTCAGCCAATGAAAAACTGTGGGGCCTTTTTTCCATCTAGGGTAGGGGGTGGAGGGGGGGAAGCAAAAAGAAGAAAACAAAAACATGGAGCTTAGGAGGTAAAATTTGTTAAGTTTTTCTTCATTCTTGCTGGGTTTGGGGCGTCCCTGCCCCGTCCTGGGTGGCTCATAACAGACTCTTGAGCACATGGAACCAAAATCAGCTCTACTCCTAGAGACCACATCCCAAATTTTTAATGTGAAATGAAGGTATGAGGGTGGATGTGGGCTAGGGAAAAACCCCGTAGAGTGGCCTTTAGGTTTGCAATTCTTTTGCCTCCTGATAAATGTAATAATAGGACAACCACCTGGATAAGGTTACTTTTGACTTTCCCTTCCTGGACAGGAAGAGTTGGTCTGATTTTTATTTGCTCAGTCCTATGCAAATAAACTAAATTTCCTAGAGCGTCCAATTTTAATTTGTGTTTATTTTTGGGAAAAATTTGGAAAAAGACTGGCAGATTGATGGTTTAAATTTAAATTGTTCGGAGGGGCCTTAGGGAAAGGGAAAATACAGTTTTGTACCTACCATAAATGTAGATGTCCGATAGGAATGCATCTGCAGTCCTTACAAATGGGTTGTCCGGGCAGGCAGCCCTTGGTCGGCGGATTCCAAAGTCTGGGTCTGGCCTCGGCTGGGTCGCACTTCACCCGGCGTCATTGCGCAGTTAGGGTTAAAAGGGATCAGGGGGCCATTTTCCTCAGTGTTTCTTGCCCCAGATGCCAGGGCCCTCTAGGGAAAGGGTAAATTTGGATAAATGCAAATGGTTCCAAATAGTAGAGAAACAAAAAAAAAAAGATGTACATATATACAAACAAATACACCATAATAGATTCCCCAGCTAGCTACAAGATGGGCAAAAACCCTAGGAGACCACAGGGGAAGGAGGGTGGGTAATCCTGACTGCAGATGCATTCCTATGGGACATCTACATTTATGGTAGGTACAAAACTGTACTATGTCCTTCAAGGATGCATCTGCAGTCCCTTTAAAAGGGTAGAATACCATAGCCAAACTGGGGGGGGGGGGGAGAATAGATTATGGTGTAGTTAAGATCCCTTGCAAAACAGCAGTGGCAAAACCTGCTCGGGATCTGGAGTATAAGGTAAATTATAATGCTTGGCAAATGTATGCGGGCTCCAAGTAGCAGCCTCTAAAATGTCTTTGGTAGCCACCCCCGTAAAAAGCTGTGGTAGTGGCTGTAGCCCTTGTAGAGTGAGGCTTTATGTTTTCTGGAGTTTTCTTCCATGGTAGGAGTAACAAAATCTAATGCAATTTCCTATCCCTTTAGAGATTGTCTGTTTTGAAATTGCTTTTCCTTCCATTCCTGTTGCATATGCTACCAGTAGCTGGTCAGTTTTCTATTGCTCTTGGTCCCGTCCAGGTAGTAACTTGCCTATGTACATCCAAGGTATGCAGTCTTTCTCCCCCGTTCTGTGGGTTGGGAAGAATGTAGGTAGGTGGATAGCTTGATTTAAAGATACTCTGGAGACCACCTTTGGCATAAAAGTAGGATTAGTTCTCATGGAATTATCTTTTAAATTTTATGGGGAAA
>NW_025055128.1:0-7683 GCF_019279795.1 Protopterus annectens
GGGGGGGGGGAAAAATTTTCCCAAATTTTAATATTTAGGGGGAAAAATTTGGGGTTAATGTGAAACTTTTCTGTATCATGAAGTAGTTAGGTAGGGTTTGAATCCTGCACTGACAACTTGTGTGTGTGTTTGTGTGGTCTCCTTGGGAAGGACAACCTTTTGGAGTAGTAAACACCTCAAAATGGTAACTAACCTTTGTCAAGTCTGATGATGTCACCACCCTTTCAAATATACCTGTGGAAAAGAAACTCCAGTAATGTGTATAGGTCATGTTAATGCTACCCCTGTAGTATCATGAAGTAGTTAGGTAGGGGTTTGAATCCTGCACTGGACAACTGTGTGTGTGTGTGTGTGTGGTCTCCTTGGAGCAACCTTTTAGGAGAGTGTGGACCTTGGTAAACTAACCTTTGTCAAGTCTGATGATGTCACTATCCTACAAATATATCTATATATCTGTGGAAAAAATAACTCCCAGTAATGTATATAGAGCATCGTGTTAATGCATACTCCTTTGATATCATGAAGTAGTTAGGAAGGGATTTGAATCCTGCACTTGGCGAGTGTGTGTGATGTATGTGTGTGACACTGTTGGTCAATGTGTTGTGGGTTTTGTCTTTACCACTGTATGACATATCGCATGTAACAAAACATGTAGCTGCCAGTGGCAAATACACATACATACATGTTACCCTAATTATTGCATGGAACCCTGTTTTTCCGGGAACATGCTGCCAGTCTTGCCAGATCCCGCGCCATGCCTCCCAAACCTCAGGTCGTCACCTGTGGTGCCTGTACCAAGGCTCGGCCACTGCAGTGATCCCCGGCTCAGGTCATCTGTGTCACACAAACTCACACGGTTCCATTGTAATGTGTGAGTGAGTTTATGGCCAAGGTGTATGTCAGACCTATTCAAACACAGCAAAGTCTTGTCAATGATGACTACAACAGGTGTACAACAACTTTTGTGGATATGCATGCAGACCCTCTCTTTATTAAGCTTATGTGATCCACCGAGGGATTTCAAAACGTGGAAATGTGAATAACAAAGGAGACATGATGTAACATCTTTGGTTGCATGTACACATCGGTAACCGTCTATCACAAGTTGGTGGCTACTACCTGTGTGTGGCACCGTGGGAATAATATGTCTGTAAAGGTGGATGATTATGCTTAGCTCGCTTATAGCTTTATTAGCATGGGTTTGACAACAGGCATCTGTCTGTATGATAACCTTGTGGAGGATGTGTGTCATCTGGAGAATGCACAGGAAACACATTATGCATTACCAGACGGACGGACAGGTCCCTACTGTATTGTTTTTAACGCCTAAGAGAGCTATATTCCAAACAGGAGTTGTGTCAGTAATGGGTGCAGGTGAATACCAGTGGTTACTGGCATAGTATAGTACCTGAAGGATCCAAATGTTGCTGTGTGTCGGTTGTCAAGACATCATCTAATGATTGGTTATGGTCAGGCTGTTGAAGTGATGTATATTACCTGAATGCAAAACAATGACTGATAGTAACAGTATCACCCACAGCACAGTGTCAACACCATGTCATACACACATGTGTAGTCAGGTTCAAATGTTTTAGTACAATGCATACTGGCCACCAATAGAAACTATGGAGTGTTACTGTGTAATACAGAGCATGTCACCTTGCCCATGTGTACACTATGCATGTACAAGCAGACAGTGCACCTCCACCATGTTCATAACTGTACACCTGCAAATCTGTGCTACACACATCCCACACATACTGTCCACTCTCTAACACATGCTGCCAATCCCACATCAGCCAAGGCCGGGGGGACAATACAAATTGGGAACAACACGGGTGTAAACAACACTAAATGACAATCATAGCTTTAATGCATCATGCCTGCTCAGCTACACCTTCAAGCATATCATTACACTCTACTGCTGACAACATGCTAACATTGCTGTACTGCTATAAATACACCCTGTGCATCACACCATGGTAACCTGTTCCTGCATCGATGTTACAGATGACAGGAGGTGGCACAGGTTTCATCATATGCACAGGGTGCGTTGTTGGTTTGCTAGAGGCCTACAGTGAGCCATCCAGTTGACATGTTTTTTGTGTGTGTGTGTGTGTGTGTGTGTGTGTGTGTGTGCAAGAATACTGGGATGGGCCAATGTTCATGTAATGTGTGTGAGGATGTGTTAGCCCTAGGTGTCTGGAGTATGTGTGTGTCTGCATGCCCCAGTTCCACCATGTGGCTGCCATATAGGGTATTTGTGGGACAGCCACAGACTGACCTGAGAGGCTTTACAGATCACCATCTCTGGCCATGGATAGGGACCTGTGCCTGGCAGGGTGCTACTGACACTATCAGGTACTACGCCAGACTGGGTACTATCCCCCGGGGTGGATGGATGTACACTGGGCACAGGTCCCTGCTGGGACTGTCCAGAGCCATGTGCATGGTCTTCTAGGACTTCTATGGACAGCCCACCCCAACATTGCTGGGGCTGGTACTGGCACTAGGGAGTGGCTGTGGCTTGAGGGAATCCCCGGGGACTGCCAGCTGCTGATGTTGCTGGCAATCCACGTCGAGACTCAACCTCCCCCTGTCCTGACACATGGACATGACATTGGGAGGATATCTAATGTCTCTCCCCCAAAATCTATCAGTGACCTCGGGGTAATGACGGGTGGCACCTGCTAGGTCATGGATACTGTCAATGATGGCGGTGTTATGTGCCCCTTTTAGTCCCTGTCTGGTGTCCCCGTTCCATAGTGCCTGTGCCTCCATGACAGCCTGGAACATGGGGGCTTGTCAGACCTGTGGCACATCTGCCAGTGGCATGATGAGCAGCAGTGCCCCTACGAGAACCCCTGGACATCTGCCTATGTGGTACCCTTCCAGACATCTGGGTATGGCTGCTGTGTTGGGATGCATGTGCCATGGATACCACACTGTCCTGGCCAATGCCAACTGTATGTCCCTCAGCTAAGGGCATTGGTGATGGATGTATTGGCAGTATGACTGTTGCATGGATGGGGTGGACATTTGTGTACTGTCGGGGGGCCCCAACCCACAGACCCTGGCAAACATGCCTGTGCCTCAACACACCTATCATCAGTATCACTATTTTGCTCAGTGACATCAGTTTCCCCGCTGCAGTGAACCAGCCCAAAGTCAGCACCTGTGAGAGGAAGACAGGAAACACACTTTTAAACCCGTACATGATGTCGGCCCCACAAAATGCACACATGCACATGCCCAACACATGAACACATGCACACATGAAACATGCACACATGAACACATGCACACATGCCCCATGAACACATGCACACATGAACACATGCACAAAACATGCACACATGCACAAATGCACCCCCCTCACACACACACACACACACACACACACACACACACACACACACCCGCAATCCAGAACATACTCAATAGGGGGATGGTGGGGTACAGTATCACAAGGCAAACAGTTATATCCCCGTGTCAGCATGCAGGATGTGTTTCCCAACAGCATGCAGTGCGGGGTTGACAGCCCTTGCCAATAACATATACATGGCTTTGATGCATGTGTGTTGTTGTTCAGTGATTGGCCTCACCCTGGAATGCACTGTGTACATGGAAAAACATTGCTGTGCAAGTATTAAAAGCTCTGCAATGTCCTGTGCACCATCCTCACAGGTATACATACCATGGCTGGATGTGTATCTGTGTGTCACATAGATATCCATTTCTGATTAGAGCATCTGTGGCTGCAGCAGATAATTGTGGACACAGGGTTAGCACATGCATGGTTATGTATACACACAGGATGAGTGGTGCTGTTTACCTGATGGAATACCATTGCTCAACATGGCCATTGTACAGTGGTTATGGTGAGTGTAGGACATTTGTGGACATGCCAGTGCCAGACATGACATGGCATGCTACAACACAACTGCAACATTAAACATCACACAACACAGTGTTTTCATGTGACCTATACACTCAATAGCATTACAAGACATATATGTGTCACTTTGTACAAATGGTGATTGCTATGCATATTGTGTATAGGTTATGTTTCACACACACAACTTGAGGTGCATAGCAGGTAATGCTATGTGTCGTACTGTGGTCACTGTAACTGGAGGAGGTATACTACCATGAGCCATCATCATGCAGCATCATGTGGTCACTCAAGGCTACTAATGTGTGCCAGACCACATACCATGCTGTAGAACTGCAGTACCATGGCTCATTCACCATTTCACAGCCAGTTGTTACATGGGTTTGTAAGGTGCCAATAGGGATTGCCTCCCATGAATGTGTTATGTAAGAGTGCCCACACATGAGGCATCTACCCTCAGGTATATTATGTGTGCTGTGGGATGATTTGGGGGGATACTGTTTTGCGTCTTAAATGTGTAGCATGTTAAGGGACTGATAAAAGTTGTGTATGTTTGTGCTTTTAACTCTGCCTACCCAAATTTCCACATCAGTGTTGCCAAAATTTGTGTGGAATGCTCTGTGTATTGTATTTTTTTGAGCTACCCACATTACGGGGATGTGCATAGTCTCAAAAACATGAAAGCATGCATTATGCATATGTTTTAAGAAATGGCCTACACCTCACCTATGCAAAATTTAATTAGCTTTATTAAAGGTAAAACACACTCACCAGCATGGGGGGGCCTTGCTGTCACACCAGAGGGACCTACAAGGATATGAGACACTTTGTCAGTGGCAACAACTGTGGCATTGCTACTGTGTTTTCATCACAACCCGGTTGACAGTAAAGGCCTACAGATTGTATTTTTTATTTTGGGAAACACTAGGCCCCAATCTCTAACAACAGTACACATCTCACATAAGCATGCTCTAACAATAGAGGTAACAGTAGTCTACAGCTATGCCATGTTACCTGCCCCTCCTTTTCAACTTGCTGGGTGGCTCGCCTCCATGAGACACATGTTAGTTGTTGGGGTTGTTGTTGGCCAGGAGCCACCTGGCTCATGAGCAGCCCCCACTCTGGTGAGGGGATGGATGGCTCCCCCATGTGGCAAGCTGTTGTCTGGATATCAGATGCGCTGCGGTGTCTAATTAAATCACTGCAGTGATGGCGCTCATATGTCCAGTTATGCATGCCTATGTCATTTACCCTAGGACAAGCTCTTGCCACGGGCGTTTCATGCTGGTCCTGGCTGGTTCTGGAGAACAGCAGGGCATACTGCTGCACCAGGCTGGATGTGATAACCTCTTCCTCTGGCTATAGGCAGGATTAATGGGACAAACCCTGGAAGACAATGAAACAATATGTGTGAGAAAGGGCATGTGGCACACTTTCTAAAGTACAGATATCAATTAACTGCCATATATAGCAACCTATTGGCTGTCAGAAGATAAAACTTTCAATACCATATATCATTCTCAACCCCAAATGCCTGACAGTGCCTGGCACACTCTATATAACAAACCATTTTGCACAGCAACAAAGTTACAACAGTATGTTTCTATACAACAGTACATGGCACACTGTATGACACAATGCACAGCCTAAAAGGAGGTATATATCATGCTAATGCATCATGAAAAGTGTAATCCATTGCAATGATTGTAAAGTCCAGTGACAGTATTACCCTTACACTAGTCATTGATAGCAGACCCCCTAACATATGTGCACATTTGTGAATATAGGGGGCATACTGCTGTACTAGACTATACATGTTTAGATACACAGTTATATCCTGTAACACACATATGACCGAGGGGTAAAGGCCCCACACACACATCAGACATACCAAAAACACATATGGGGGGACCTTTTCCTTTTTCCCAGTACTGTGTGTCAGTAGTTACAAACCCTTTTGCCTGGGGATGTAATCTTGAGGACTACAGGAACACATAAACAGTGGTTCCAAAAAGTGGATACACCATACTGTGCTGTTTAGGCATACAGCTTCAGGTAGTACTACAGTTCATACAGGTGCTGGATCACCAAGTAACACTCAATAAAAATGTACTGCTTTAGTACAATGGGCACCACAGGAAAAAAGGTACTTTATGGGATACCCTTTTTCAGCCTAGCAATTGTATAAAATCTTTGCTAGGATCACAGCTAGGACACATAATACCATGACAGAAAAGTTTCCCACTAAAATATCCCCTATAAACTCTGACACATTCCCCCACACCATCACACTCAGTCAACCTCACATAAAATTTTTGCAACATGTACATGTGGGTGTGTATCATCATAGGTAGGTAATACAATTGGCTAGGGCCTATAGAAGTCTAACATCTACCCTGGCCTTTGACACAGGTCATTATTTTCACGTGGCCCTGTCAAGCAGAGCCACAGAGGTGATTTCGGTATTCACTATCTCCCCTACAATCTTCAGGATTATTTCTGATGACAGCTGATTAGGGGTTGTTTGCTATGGATAGGTGGTTTGTTCCAGAGTATGGGATGTCTCTGAAAAATCTATCCCTCCAGCATGTGCTGTTTATTGTGGTGGTTTGGGTCCCTAGAGCATGTACCGTAGGATTTTGATCTGTTTTTCGTGGGCACGCTCTGGGTTTGACATAGCTTAGTATGTTAGGCAAAAAGGGCACCTCTGGGTTATGTGACATAATCTAGTTTTGGGTTTGTGAAATGGTCTGCCTAGGGCATCTGTTTGAGGCCAAAATCTTTGTGAGGTATGTCTGTAATTTCCAGTTGCTGTAGATTTTTGGGGGACATACCCATGGGGCATTGTACTCTATAATGGGCTTTATGTGTGATTAAACTGACCTATATTCCCCCGGATGCCCCTTTTTTGATGAGGTGTATTAAAAGATTACATGACTAGTGTGGCACTGTGATTATCAAAGGGAGACTATGTCCACCTGTGTCCCATGGTCTCTTATCACACTTTCGGGGTTTAAATAGACTACCCCTATGTGGTAGTTCAGGGGCAAAATTTTTTCCAGAAGGGATGCCAATGCAGTTTCAACATTGAGCTTGAGTCCCTGGTTTTGTCCCCAAAATCTGTTGCAGTAAAAATGACCCTGTCTCTCTCTCTCTCTCTATCTCTGTATATATATATATATATATATATATATATATATATATATATATATATATAAATATATATATATTTATATATATATATATATATCTAAAAAAACACACACACACACACACACACACACACACACACAAATTAAAAATTTTAAATATAAAAATTCAGTCCACCTTTTATGGTATATCAATTATAGGGTTCTATGTATGTAATAATATTGCACAGGTTGGGAATGCATTGAAGGTGTTCTCAGCCCATTTGTTTCCCCCACAGGTGCAACACTGCAAAAATGACCATACCCCTTTAAAACCCCATGTCATATAACAATGCTGTCTTGTTTCCACACACAACCTACATATAAAATGCACAAAACAACAAAATATTCCATTCACAAACAGTTTTTGTCCCTTGCTCTATACTTCAGATGCTAATATATTGGGGCTTTTATATTTTGTTACACACATACCCCTTTTTAAGTGGGCCCCTGGCTGACCTGTTGGGCCTTTGCTGAACAGGTGTCCCGGGGAAAACATTTTAAAATATGCTGCAAAAAGATACTAACCCGGTACAGGTTTTTAATGCTAAGCTACCTTTAAAATGACTATCATTTGTTACTCTGTCACATCCTTTTAAA
>NW_025055129.1:0-8547 GCF_019279795.1 Protopterus annectens
AGCATTCTGCATTCTGCCTTGAATCTGACAACAAGGACCACTCACACACATCATCTTGCCTTGTGGTAGTAAGTAACAATTAGGGAACAGTAATTCTTTTAGATTAATCAGAAATAGATAGTGAGACAAGCTAAATACTGTTTTTCTGTAATGGTGTGAAACTTTCCATTGGTGTTATTTTTAATATTCACTGTGACTGAAACTCTGGTGTTTCCTGTATAGAGATATTTAGTACTTTCTTGTTTTTTTATTGTTTATTATTACATATATTCAAACTTTTCATTGTGGCTGGTCCTATTTAGAAAATATTTAAGTTTTGAGAGTATTTGCACATATTTATTTGGTGATAACTCTTAAACCCTTGCTGTTTGGTCAACATTACCATTTATATTAATTTCATTCAGTATAATTGGGTACCCTTGCAAGAGCCTTATGTAGCTGGCTCTGTAGTGCTTGGTGGCAGTGATAGCTACCTTATAGTCTAGGTAGAAGGGGGCATAGCTAGTAAACCTGTGCCAGCCTTCCCCAGGTGTGTGTGTGTGTGTGTGTGTGTGTGTGTGTGTGTGTGTGTGTGTGTGTGTGTGTGTGTGTGTGTGTGTGTGTGCACATGCGCAAACCAAATCTCACAGTGTTTGTGTGTGTATCAGCTACTTGGAGCAGGGACACGAAGCATTGGTTTCACAGAGAGTGGTGGAGGACTGGGCTTAGGCACTCGGCTGAGGACTCAACTCTGCAGCTGTACTAGTGGGGACTCTTACTGGGGACATGGAGGGAGACAGATAGAGAAACCCAGGTCCCTGACTGAGTGTGTTCTCTGTGTGCTCTTAAGGGAAAATGTGCTTGATGCAGAGAGGTCTGCATTTGAAAATACTGAGTGTATCCATTTGTATTCCAAGTGAACATCTGTCCCTCTTCAATGTCAGTGGTGAGGATTCAGGCTCCTTGATTACTGGCCCAGAGTGGGGACTTCACAATTTGCATAGTAATTTCTATTCATTATGAAACCAGTTTGATCATTGTTTATTATAAAATGTAAAAACTGATCTGATGTTGCCTTCTTCATTTCATTAACCTGTGTATTAGTTTCAATCCTTGGATTGACTGGCCACTTTTCCCAACTTGAGCTTCCTGACTTGAGCTCCTCCTTTCTACTCATAATGCCTGCTCCCCCAGAATACCTCAGATCTCATTTGCAGCACTTAGCATCAGTAGTGAGTTCCTGTAGCTTTGAGCTTCTCCATGGGAGTTAGTATTTGATATTTTGTGAGTGCCTTAACTTTGTTGTCCTTTTGACTACCTTTCCCCTCATAACTTTCTTCTAGTTAAATTTAGACATTTTAGTTTAAAAAATGTATTCTTTCTTCTCTTCTTTCTGAGTTTAATTTTCTTCCTTTTCTGTCCCTTAAAAAAAGTTTCTCTCTTTTCTGCTCCTTTCAGTATGTCTGAGCAGAAGCCTTTAGGGTCTAAACAATGCACTTTATGTGAGTGGAAGATTCTTCTGTGTGATGCCCACAGGGATTGTGTTTATTACCTGGGCCCTACCCGGACCGCGGTGGTGGTGCTGCGGTAGTGTTGTCTCCCCACAGTAAGACACTGTCCGGTTCGATTCTCAGCTAGAGCGTCTTCTGCATGGAGACATGCATGAATGGGCGTACCTTCGTTGAAGGTTGTATGTCAGGGCTGGCAAATCGGCATGTAAAAATCAACTGCCAATTATTAGCAGACCAGAGTTCTGCTGTGGCGACCCCTAACCGGGAAAAAGCCAAAAGACACAACACAACAACCCGGGCCCTACCCACATTCAAACCCCTTGCAAGATCTGTCAGGCCTTTCACCCCTGAGCTCTGGGGGACAGAAGGAGTAAGCTTGTGCTGAAGGGCATGCTTCTTCCTTCCTCCACCTCGGGGGTACCTTCTACTTCAGGGGCTCAACCCCAATCTAAGTGACCTAAGGAGACCCAGGAGGGCAGGAAGCACTCTGCTTCATGGTCTTCCTCAAAGCATCCTAAGGAGGCTCTGAAATTGTTAGAACTAACTCAGTCATCTCCAAGCTCAGTTCTGACTTCTTCTCCTCTGCCCCCAGTCACCTACTATTGCTCCAGGTCTGAGTGGTTCTCCTTCAACCTTGGCTCCTTCTGGGTCACCTTCTGGCTCAGTACTCACAGGACATGCTCCAAGATCTCACTCTCACTCCCCAAAGAGAACTTTGAGACCCCTGTCCATGGCTTCTTCCAGGTCTTCCTGAAGCCTTTCCTCCAAAGACATCGGCATACTGATGAGACAGTTCCTCGAGGCCCAGATCCATATAGGGCTTGTGTCCACTTCATCCACATCTGGATCCATGAACATTTCCCCTTTCCGCCCGGCGACTCTTTCTCAAATCTGACCCTCAGTTTCAGAGTCGTTGGTTCCGCTGCTTCCCGCTGTCAAGACAGCATAGCCAACAGAGATTTCTTTTTCGCCTCCAACAGTTTCCCTGGCCCACTCTGCTCCAACTACTTTGGTTCTGAGCTTGTCTCTGAGCCATAGTGTCAAGGTCGGTTCCAGGGGATTGATGTCGACTCTGAAGTTTTGTGAGCCTTCACTTCCCCTCAGAGCCTCAGCCTTTGACACCTCAGCTTCGACTCCCCCTTGGAGTGGTAGGTTCAGGCTCTCTTGGAGGTGTCTGTTTCATAGGCTTTAACTTCTGTGAGACAGGTCTCAGTGGGTTGGAGCCCTTCAGCTTTCAAGGTGATGGAGAGTCTCCATTCCCAGGAGATCCTTGGTGCTCACTGCCACAGAACCTCCCCCTCCTCGTAGTGGATTGGTGTCTGAGGTCTATGGTCTGCTGTGTCGACAGCCAGTCCCAGAAAGCCTCCACACTCTTCCCTCTTTGAATCCCCAGGTTACTTCTGACACCTTCCCAGAACACCCCACTGAGGAGGTCCCTCAAAAGAGGTTGTGTAAAAGGAGGCACATTGATTCCCCCATGGAATCACTCACAGTGGATACTGATGTCAAGGAAGGGGAAGGGTCTCTATAATCACTACCTGACAAAGTCTCCTTTGGAGACATTCTTGAAATTCTACTCCAGAGGGGTGGTTGGTCTGCCCAAAACTCTTCCCCAGAATAATCAGTACTCTGAGAGGCTTTCAGGTCTGGCCCATTTACTGCCTGGGTGTCCCCCCTGGCTGACCCAGTCATTCATCTGGTGTCGTTGAGGGCTTGGAAGGAACTGGATGCAGTGGAACCTATCTCTAAATATGCAGACAAGATTTTAAGTGCCCCTATTGATAAATTGTCTTGGACCAAGGGTATCCCTGTAGATGCCATGGTTGTTGCAGCAGCCACCAAGAAGGAGCTGTCTCAGGAAAGCTCCTATGTTCGCCCTCCAAATTGAGAATCTTGGGTGTTGGAGAGGTTTGGCAAAAGAGTCTACCCCTCATCCACTTTTATACTCAGGGCATTGAACTATTTGTTGCACTTTACCAGACTACAAAGGCATTTAGTCAAAAAACTTTCTAGCTCGGTCCTAGGGTCCATGTCTACCGAGGAACAAAAATTATTTTCCTCCAAGCTGGAATTCTTTAGCCAATGTGTCCATGAGGTTAATCTCTCACACTGAGGAGGGTACCTCAAGGTTGGTCAGTTCTGGCATTGCCATATGGTGCCATATCTGGATGAGGCTGTGTGATTTTTGCGAGCCTTTCAAACAGTTCTTTATTAATGCCCCTTTTGATGGCTCTATCTTGTTTGGGCCCACAGTTCATGACACCTTATCCCAGATAGAAAAGGATGGTAAGACCATGTCTGCTGTCAGAATCCATTTTTATGCACCACAAAGGACCTTTTCATGGAACCAGCATGGGAGCAAGAAGATGTCGTTTCAGGGTCCTTTCCAGGACACTCAAGGAGAGTTTTCCCCCGAGGCAGAGGGGGATATAGTCAAAATGGGAGATGTTGCCCATGTGGCCGATGGGGTCCACAAAATCAGTGGTCGCAGGAAACTTTCCAGGACAAGCCGTTCCAGCAATCCTGAAAAATTGCCCAACTTCCCTTCTCTAGTGGCAGTTTGGGAACATTTTTCCTTGCACCCAGAAGCCTGGAAGGCCATCATAAATGACAGCTGGGTGCTAAGGATCATTTCCAGATGATACTTCATTCCCTTTTCCAAAACTCCCAAACAAAGACTTCACCTCCCTGGTGTCCCACCTAATTAGAGGGGGGGTGCAGCCCAAGAAATAAAAAAGTTGCTGCAAAAAAGATTCGGATCAGACTTTTACTTCAGATTCTTTTTAGTACCCAAGAAGACAGGGGGACTTGTGACCTATCCTGGATCCGCCCTCTCTGAGCAAGTCAGTGAAGCACACAAAGTTCAGAATGGTCATGATTCAGTCCATCTTACCTCTTCTAAAGATGGGCGATTGGATATGCTCTGTAGACCTAAAGTATGTGTACTACCATATAAAAATATACAGGCGCTTCAGGTGTTTTGTGAGTTTCATGCTGGGCACCAGTCACTACCAGTTCATGAGTCTTCTGTTTGGTCTCACCTCAGCCCCCAGGGTGTTCACCAAATGTCTAGCAGTAGTTGCAGCTCATCTCTGATTGCAAGGTTATCAGAAATTACCAATTTGGACAACTGGGTTCTAACTGCTGCAACCAGGCATCAACTCCTTCAGGCCAGGGATTACTTCTTGAAGTTGTCCCCATTTGTGGAGATAACCGTCAATATACAGAAGTCTCAGCTGGACCCAGTATAAGCTATAGTCTTAATTGGGGCCAACCTGGACACAAGGACATCTTATGCTTACCTGATGACAGACAGGGTATTAAACCTGAGAGTTCACATCAGCCAAATTCTCCAGCCAGCTTAGTTCTCAGAGCATTAGGTTCAATGGTGGCCACAATAATCCTTCTGCCCATGGCACATTTGCACATGCAGGTATTACAATAGACCTTAGTGGTCCAGTGGTCACTTTTCAGGAACCCGTTGAATTTTCCCATCAAACTGTCTCATGTGTTCAAGGAGTCCCTGTTTTGGTGGCTTCACTCCACAGAAGTTACTCAAGGATGCCCATTCATTCTTCCATCCCTGGACGCCATGATGACCATGGACACCTCCCAGCTAGGGTGGGGGGGTGGTCTGGGTCAGTAGTCCAAGGCACGTGGACATCTCAAGAGAACAAGCCACATATCAATGTATATGGAGATGAGAGCGGCTCTTCTAGTGTTGCAGGAACTCAACAGCTTTCTACTTCTGGGGACTGTTGAGATACAAATGGACAATATGTCAGTAGTTTAGTACATCAACAAAGAGGGAGGGACCATGTCTTACCCCCAGTGTTGAGAAGCAATGAGAATGTGGCAGTGGGTGATCTCTACCAGGTGCCTTCTGATAGCAATGCACATTCTAGAGGAGTCCAACATATTAGCCGACAGGCTCAGCCGAGTGTTACTGATACCTCTTGAGTGGGCTCTGAATCAGTCAGTGGCAGACATGATATTCCAGAAATGGGGTCGTCCTTGCTGTGATGTCTTTGCGTCCCTTTTCAACAACAAATGCAGCAAATATTTTGCCTTGGCCCTCCTCAGGGGCAGTCACCTAGGGACGTTGTAGTCCATGCTTGACCGTCCAGTCTTCTCTGTGCCTTTCCTCCTCTACCATTAATTCCCAAGTTCTTACAGAAAGCCCTAAGGTCACACAGCAAAGTAATCCTCATTGTCCCTTTTTGGGCTCAACAAACCTGGTCTACCTTTCTTTGGTCTCACCTGGTTTGCCCTCTGATGAGATTGGATCCGGGTCCAGATTTGCTGTCTCACCCATCGGGGCATCCACACCCAGACATACAGGATGTGAAACTAACCACATGGTTTCTCCACTTCCGATTATGGCAAGATTTCCCTGGCCTTCTTGCCCTGTTCAAAAAATTTTGGTCTCCTCACATAGGTCTTCAACACACAAAATCTACAAGAACAAATAGGAAAGATTTTCCTTTTGGGCCTAACAGAAACAGATAGATTCATTTACAGCTCCAGTGGCAGTTGTACTAGACTTTTTGCCTTCTCTTTTCAAGGATGGTTCTAGTTATTCTGCTGTCAAAGTTCAGCTAGTTGCTATATCCAGTTTTCGCATTGGTTTTGATTCCTTATCCCTTGTTTCTCCTAAGCTGTGTAAAGCATTTCTTAGGGGCACTTTCCTACTCTGACCTCGGGTGAAAGATCCTACTCACCCATGGGATCTGACTATGATTTTGCTAGCCTTGGTTCATCCGCCCTTTGAACCTACAGCAGCTTTGGATTTGAGATTTCTTTCCTGGAAGACTGTTTTTAGTAGCTGTTATGTCTGCCAGAAGAGTCTCTGAACTTCAAACCCTTTCTGCAAAATTTCCATACTTGATTTTCCATAAGGACAGAGTGACCCTGTGTTCTAATCCTTCCTTTCTACCCAATATGGCTAAGGAGGGAACATTAATCAGTACATCAGTCTTACATTCTTTTTTCCTTATTATCAAAACAAAGGTGAATACACACTCATTTGCTTGATGTGCATAGGCAGCTTCATTTTTACCTACATAGAACCAAGTCCTTTAGAAAGTCTGATCAGTTGTTTGTCTCTTTATCAGGTACAAAGAGAGGTAGATCTATTACCAAAGTTACACTAGCAAAATGATTGAAAGATTGTATCACCTTTATCTACTCTTTCAAAAATATTCCTTTACCAGGACAAATCAAGGTTCATTCTACAAGGTCTATGGCTATGTCTCAGTCTTTTTGGTCCAGAGTTTCAATTAAGGATATTTGTGCTGCTACTACTTGGTCAAATGCCAACATGTTTGTTACACATAATAAATTGAACAGCATAACCAGGAGTAGAAGTGCTTTTGGTTCTGCTGTACTGTGGAATAACCTTCCATGAGGGCCACCCTAGATCTAGGTAGCTGGAGACTCTGTCTCACAGGTTAATGAAACGAAGAGGACATCAGATAAAGAAGTAATGTTCTTACCATAATGTTTCACCTGTGTTGTCCATCTTCGTTTTCATTAACCTTCCTGCCCTCCTTCCCCATCCATGTCTTTGGGATACCTGGTAGAAACCTCTAAGAAATCTCTATTCCTTCTGTTCAGCTTTCTCATAGATACGTATGTACATATTTAATCTGTTTGCTTTATTCAAGGGTATGATAAATGTTTTTTTATGTGTCATTCCCCCGCTTTTGGCAAACTTGATCTGAGGTATTCTGGGGAGTGGGGTATTATGGGTAGAAAGGAGGAGTTCAAGTCAGGAAGCTCAAGCTGGGAAAAGCAGATGGTCAGTTCCGATGATCGAAACCAATATCCACAGGTTAATGGAAATGATGGACAACACAGATGGAATGTTATGGTAAGAACATAACTTTTGTTTTAATTCTATTTGCATAATATTGCCATAAAATCTTATAGTCAATATTTAATAAAGAGATTGATCTATAAAAAGAACATTGTGCAGGATCTTTTATCAGATTTCAGAACAGGTAAAATAGTGTATATTTCCAAGATGGAGGAACATTTTTAAACCATTGACTAATGTATAAACTTTTAAAAACAGTACTAATGCTTCTTTAGGCAAAAGCTTATATACTTCTGGCATAATACCATATTTTCCAGGTGCTTTATTTAATTTTAGTTTATTAATTTGAAATTTAACTTCAGACATTTATCTGATCTTTCATTAATTTATTTTAATGTATTTTTTAAGAAAGGGTTTTATTCCACTTTGTGAGTCTGCTGCTGGGCTGCATAGATTAATTTAACTAAAATGAATTCTGAATGCCTCAAAAATTTCTTCTAAATCTATAACCTTCTTCTTAGTTCTTGGAATATATACTTATTTAATATGATTAGATTTAATAATCTTTTTCATTCTTTTTGCTAATTTATGTTGATTTTAGGGTTTAAGAATAGGAATTCATTTTAATCTTCTCTAAATTAATCATGGTTTTATGATGTTACATCTCTAAATATTTTTTGTCTCATCATTTTCCTCCACTAAAATTTTCATTACCTTTTCGAATATCTAGTTTAAGTTTATTTGTTTTTTTTTTGTAAATCTGTAAGTTCTTTGTTTTTCTTATTTACAAACCTACATGTAATTTTACCATGTGAATATGCTTTTAGACAATCCCAAACAAATATTTTAGATATATCTTTAGTTGAATTTATATCTGTAAAAGTTTGAATTTATTTAGTAAAGAATTCCTTAAAAAATATTTTAAATTAGTTATATATGAAGGAATTATGTTAATAAAAATATTTTTGTATTTATCATAAGTCCAAGTGTAGTGGCATTATGATCAGATAATGGACATGAAACAACATTAACTTTGTCTAGCTTTGTTGTAATGTCATTTGAAACATATACTCTGTCTATCCAAGATTGTTTGCCATGCCTATGTGAAAAATGTATAAAAATAATGACTGAATAATTAACACTGTAGATAACTTGGTTTCCTACACTTGTTGATTGCATTAGTGTTATTGTCATTCAGAATACAAACAAAATCACCAGCTAAAAAGGGTGAGATCCACT
>NW_025055130.1:0-12764 GCF_019279795.1 Protopterus annectens
CCAGTAATCTTCTTGAGAGGGACCTACACTAGACAGGTGGGGAAAAAGGTTTACACCTCAGCCACACTAGCTATGAGGGCACTGAATTGTCATTTTCTACATGCCAAGTATCAGCAATTTCTAATCTCAGTTACAGCAAAGAATAACCTCTCCCTCAACAATCTGAATTGAAAGAAGTACAGGATCTGTTGCACGCCACTGAGCAGGTGGGCAAACATACCTTACAATGTGGCTTGATCTTTGAGGCTTCCAGTAGAGCAGCCGTCACTGGGTCTGTTATAATGTAGGCATGCTTATTAAAGGAACAAACTTGCCTGATCATGTTTAAGCAAAACTACTGATGCTCCCTTACAGCAAGATGTTCTTCTTTTGGAGTTAAAGCAGAAGAAGTTTTAAAGAAAATGGAAGATAAGGCAAAATCTATGCAGTCAGTCAAAGATTTCTACAAGTACTACCCCTTCGCTTCAAAGTAGAAACTGGCCAACAAAAATTGGTCCCTTTCCAGCCACTGACAGACCACAGAGGGGTAAATACAGATGCCCAAGAGGCAGAGAACAAACCACAAGCCCAGTGGCAAACCTCACCAATGGGGCTGTACAACACAGAAGGGAGGAGAAGACAGGTCTCAAACCACCAGAAGGCAAATTCAATGACTTGCACCAAGCAATAATCTCTTGGCAGGCCCCCTTTGGGGGAAAACTCGCACTTTTTGCAGACAACTGGCACATTGTCACAAAGGACAAATGGTCCTAGACATACTCTTACGAGGATACACATTCCATTTTCACACCTTGCCAATTGAAAGAGAATGCCAAACCTGCCACAAATCAATGGGCAGAGGAACAAAAGTAATTACAGCTCTCTATGGAGAAGGAGAGCCATTCAACTGGTACCTACTGAGCAAGGCCAAGGATTTTATTCAAGACTCTTCTTCTAGTCCCCAGAAAGACAATGCCTGAGACCAATTCTGGACTTTTCAATTTAAAGTACCTACAAGTACCCAAATTCAAGATGCTAACACTACAGCAGCTACTTCCCATGTTAAGCAAGGAAGTATTGTTAGTAATCTGCTAACTCAAGGGAGGCATACCTGCATGTCCCTATCGGAGAAGTTCCAGAAGATACCTCCGCTTCTTACTGCAGTGGTTCAACTCATTACCAATTCTCTTGCACTGCCTCCTTTGGCTTATCTACTGCTACTTCAGAGTTTTCACAAATGCCTGGCACCAGTAATTGCATACTGCCAACAAAGAGGAATTCAAATATATCCATATACCTGGACGACTGCCTCATCTGGGCAGAAAGCAAGACATTCTTACATCATCTGGCCTTTGTAAAGCATCTACTAAACTGCCTGGGGTACACAGTAAACTAAAAGAAGTCAAAACTAGTACCCTCACAAAATGCCATTCCTGGTGCCAGCTTGAATACAACAGCCCAGAAGGCTTATTCACGCCAGACAAGAACTACAGCTGACTCCAATATTTCAAGACAATGGCAACAAAGACCCAATTAACTGCAAGAAAATTTGCAGGCTTTGGGCTTCATGGCATCTTGCATACTAATAATACCATTTGCAAAGCTTCATATGAGGAAATTACAGTGGTACCTAAAAAGCGCATGGTCTCAACACAGCCAGCTTGGACACAATGATATCTCTCTCTATCTCTGCCTACAACAGGAATTTCCCTATGGTAATACAGGCATGTCACCTCAACAAGGTCAAGCTTCACCTTTGGGTTCCCAACCAGGCAAACTATCACAATGATGCTTCAGACTACTACTGGGGCAATACTACATGGCAGGACAATGTATCTGCCTATGGACCCAGGATCAAAGAAATCTGCACATAAATCAAAAGAGATGCTAGCTGTACAGAAAGCCTGACAGCCTTCAAGGATCTATTACATCCAGGGCAACTTGCACAAGACGGACACCACAGTAATGTGGTACATAAACAAACAAGGGGCACACATTCTACCTCTATGCAGGCAAGCAATGACCTTATGGAATACAGCTCTGGCCTACCAAGTCCAGTTACAAGTTCAATTCTGCCAGGACAGAAGAACACATTGGCAGATCTAATTCTCAGCAGAAACATCAAGGGATCCCTAATGAGTGGGAAACTAGATCCCCAGATATTTGCAATGATGAATCTCAAAAATGGGCCTTCCAGACATGGACCTGTTTTGCCAGTCCTCAAACTAATAACTGACAAAATTTTGTACAAGGACATTTCAATCACAAGCTTGAAAGTGGACTTCTTCAATTGGAAAACCCCATAGTATATGCCTTCCCTCCATTGCCTCACAAAGGTTCTTTGAAAGTCAAAAGGAGAGACCACGACTGATTCTCATAGCCCCAGACTGCCACACCAGCACTGGTATCCTGCCATTGAAAATATGGCCCACAGCCCACCATGGATATTGTTTCAAATCCCCCATTAGCCTCACACAACAAAACAATCAGATTCTTCACAGCCAGCTCAAACTTTAAATCTGGCTGCATGGCAAATCATCTAAAACATCCAACCAGCACCTCTTTCACAAGCAGTTCTGATGCTATTCCTGAAGCCAGGAGGGCAAGCACCAGGAAGGCTTATCGGACAAATGGAAAAGGTTTTGTAACTGGAACCAAGCTAAAGGCCAAGACACAATCTAGCCTCACATGCCTCACATTCTACAGTATTTAGCTGAGATGTTGCACAAAGGACTCTTCCTTTCCCTCAATTAAAATCCATGCTTGGCTATTTCAGCTCACTACAACACGGATCCACCTTTTATTTTCACATCCTCTTCTAAGGCAGTTCTCAGAGGGGCAAAAACATTAGACCACCCAGTAGAGCCTCTACACCAACATGGGACCCTCACTTGTTCTGGAAAACTAACGCCACTTCCTTTGAACCATCTTTTTCTGTGCAGATCTACAAGTTCCTATCATGGAAGACTGTCTCTGTTCCTAGCAATAACTCTAGCCAGAAGAGTCTCAGAGCTACAGGCACCACGCAGTGGAACCTTTCCTCATTTTTCATCAAGACAGAGTTTCTACGAACTAATCCTTCCTTTATGCCTAAGGTGGTTTCCAGTGTAGCTTTAAATCAAACCATCCACTTCTACCCACCTTCTTCCCCAATCCACAGAACAAAGGTGAGACTCCTGCATTCCTTTGACATTCACAGGCAGCTTTGTTACTATTTGAACAAACCAAGGCTTCTAGAAAATCTGACCAGCTCTTTGTATCCCATGCTACAGCTTCAAGGAAGGCTATATCAGTACAAACCATTTCTAAATGGATAGGTCATTGAATAATGCTTGCTATACCCCATCATGGGAACCAGTTCCTGCTACCATTAGATCCCACTTACCCAGGGGGCAAACAGCTACCTCTACAGCCTTTCAGGGTTCCAACCAAGGAAATTTTAGAAGCTGCAACTTGGAGTTCAGTACACACCTTTACCAAACACTATCACTTACCTCTTTACTCAAAGTCCATGGAGCCACCACTGCAGTTCTGCAGTGTTCTATAGCCTCCACAACTCTCTATGATACCTCCACCTTAGCTTTGGGATTCAACTTAGTAGATGACTGCAGCAGGGTAACATCATGAACATAGTACAGTTTTGTACCTACCATAAATGTAGATGTTAGAGTGTTCACCCTGTTGCAGTCCAGGTTACCCTCTCCCATCCCCTGATCTACTGGCTAAATCTCTATGCCTTACTGATGTATTTGCTATAGCTGAAGGGATTTAAACAGCTGTGGTTACTCCTTTCATACTAATTTCTTGACCACCTTTTGGGGCACCCTGACATCTGTGGGGCAGCAGCAACCAAACAGCCACAGAGGCTTACAGCAACTCCATCGACCAAGACTCCACCCGTCGACTGTGACCTCATTTAGGCCTAGCCAGGATAACCCAAGTGTGATGACTGCAGCAGGGTGAACACTGAACATCTATATTTATGGTGGGTACAAAACTGTACTCCTCTCGATCCGAGGTGGATCCCCCCTTGTGGAGTGGGATAACTGTAGCTGTGCCACCAGTGGGCAATGGCCTGAGGTGAGGGTGCATGATTAAACATGACACTTAGGTGAGGTGCCAGTTCATTTTGTAGTTCATGTAGTACACAGCCTGAGATGTCATCTGCTGTATTGTTAGCTTTGGAGAGTGTGTTTTTTACCTGTGTGGTCAAGTATAATCGAATTTGGCAATCTTCCAATATTGAGATGGGGCATTTAGGGGTGAGAGGGGGTGAAGTTGGCACTGGACCCATCTGGTTGTGAGTATTGGCAATATCCTTGGGATCAGTATTTTGATGCCATTCTGTTGCAGCTCGAGCAGATCTGAGTATCGCTATTTAAAGGACATAGCTATAGAACCTTGTGGTTGTCTTTGAATCTTGGCAATTCTTTTATTTTCATAACCAGTTTTGGTGGATTTTGAGGGGATCCCAGTTTCTTACTGAGGGCTGGCAAGGAGTTTTGCATCCCAGATTTTCCTTTCTGTAACAGCTCTTCCCTTTGTTGTAAAGTTTGTTTATGGCAGGGGACCAACCAGATTAGCTTCCTTTTGGAGGAGAGCATTTAATTTATTTGGGGATGGCACAATTAATGGGCTGAGTGGATGTACTGCAGTAGTGCCTAGTGTAGGACTCAGCAGTCTAATCCCTCAGTTCCCATCAGCATGGATGTCACAAAGTTTTTAACTTGATTTGAGTAGCATGAAGTTGGCTTTGGAGTAGTTTGTGGAGCTCTCTTACTGGGGTGGGGTGGATGTGGATATAGAGATTAGCTTATGGTCTGACCTGACCAATGAGGGGTGACCATAGGTGTGGAGCATCGATTTCCCATGTTGTACGACCAGGTCTAGATATTGGAGCCCTGGTGGACTATGGGATTAGTTGATCCAAGGCATTGGAATTTATGAATTCAAGAACCGCTGAGCAAAAGGTGTTGGTACATGAGTAGTTTTCTCCAGTTAATGGCAGGTAGTTGAAATCACCCAGTATTAGGGTGTTTTATTGTATATTGGCTATTTTCCCAGTATGTTTAGAAAGTTGGGTAGTGAGAATCATGGGGCATGGTGGGGATCTGTAGCAGGCTACAATTTGGATTGCAACTTACCTAGTGTTAGCTGCAATCTGGAGAATTTTCAGACGCATTGTGTTGGGCAACTAACCTGGTGGTGTGGGAATATCACTGAATATGGACACTCCTCCACCATTAGTGTTTCGGATCCTGGTTTGGTGGTCAAAGTGTGGTAAGAGCTGTAGCCTGGTATTGCAGAGGTGTTCTCTGGAGCCTTGAACCAGGTATCAGTTACTGCACAGATATCGATGTTCTCCATTTTAGGAGTGCCTCGAGAGAGTGCATTTTGAGGTTTAGACTAATAGGCATTGAGTAGCATTACCTTCAGATTTTGCATGCTTGTACCTGCTACGGTGGTGGTTTTGTCCTGAACTTTCCCAAAAGGCACTATAGCGTGGCAAGAGCCTAGCCAGCAACCTGAACTTAGGGCAACAGGTGCAGACTCATCTCTGGCAAATCATCGGTCTGTCGCATCATAAATGTCGCCCCAGGCAGACAGGATACTGGATCCCCTTTGAATGACACCAGAAGCTTAGCCAATTGTTGAAGTCAATCATTTTGTCCTTATATTGTGGTGTGGTATTCTGGGTAAGGCAGGATGCTACTCAGGCTAGGGGTCATACTCTGCCTGGGCTACATGATCCCAGAGCTCTTCCATGCCTCTCTTCATGTAGTCCAGGGAGATATGTCTCAAGTCATTCACTCCATCATGGACAGTGACAGAGTCATATTTGTACTTGCTGTGTAGTGACTTGAGTTCATGAGTTGTGGTGTGTATGGATCCTGGCACCACAAAGGTCAGCTTACTGTAATTTTCTTTTGTTCAGCCTGGTGAGTGGGACATCAGTGTGTCTGACTATAGAGTCACTTATGACCAAAGTAATATGTACACATATTCTGCCTTAGGGGCTGTTGGCTGGGTGGTACACTGGTGGTGGAGCCAGTGACACTTTGGTTGTGATTGGTGTTTGCTTCAGCTCGAGGTCCTTGTTGCTTGGGCAGGTTAGAGTTAGGGGCCTCCACATGGGATTAAGTGTTGCCATGTGTATGCTAGGATTTGATGGAAGGGCAATGTGCTGCTTGAGGTGTAGTGCGGTGTTAACCTTCTGGACTGCTTAGTACAATCTTGGGTGGAGAGCGCTGTTTCCAGGCTTCATATGTATGCATCTCACAGGTTGTAGTGTTGGGTGGTAGGAGGAGAGGGTTATCTGTGTACATGAGACAATTGCTGCATTGCTCCAGTATGCCCAGATTCACCAAGTGGACAGGAGAAATCAATGGAAGCTGACCCTTGGACGTGCCTGGTTATACACTCCCTTTATTGTGCAAAATCACTAACCCATTTGCCCTCTCTAATAATTCACTGTATTGTATTACTTGAACTACTATATCTACTTCTGATTAGGACAACGAAGTTACTATTTCATCTCTACTTCATTAACATTTAAACTTGCTTATTCCCTCCAATACCTCACTTAAATGCATTTCTTAAATTACTGCTACCTATCTTTACACCACTCTCTAATTTCCCAGTACAATGCTTGCATATTTATACTTCAGGAATATCAATTATTATATATGTATTCACTGAAACCGCAGTATCAAATTTGTTATTTTAAGTATTGATTGTATTGTAAATATGATACTTGTATCTTTTCTCCTGGGCCTACAAAGGATGTGTGCCCAGTCGGATTCCTTTACCAGTAAAACAAATGTCAACAACAAGTTAAATTTTCATGGTGTCACTGACATGATGGACATTTTCCAGCATCATTTTTCGGGAGGATCTGCACAGCAGTTTCATTTTTTCTCTGAATGGAAGCACTATTTTGGTACAAAAGAACTGCTTTATCTTTTGTACCAAGACAGCTTACCAGGTTGCTAGTGTCATTGTAGAGAAATTATAAGAGTGGGGCCCTCCTTTTTTCTCCTTTCTACCTTGAGCTGACGCCCTGGTGATACCATCAAGACAAAGCCCCTGGGATGTCCATAAACTGAGAAAGCCGGTTATTTCGTTTCAGAAGATTGCATTCATTGTGGCAGAGTTGGTAATATTGTTTAGTATCTTTCTTTGGCTATAGTGAGAAATGAAAGTTGATATTGTTTAGTGTTCTCTTTATTGCAGTGAGGAATGAAGCGAGTCCAGGATCCAGTTTTTGCCTTTTGTTCTTTGTAAGTATGATTTTCATATAGTAATTTTTCACATGCCTGTCAATGTGGTTTCCAGGGAACTTTGAGGTTTCTCTGGTTGAGAGTCACCTTATACTCTAGGATCATATTATGTTATCAGGGGACTTGTTGATTTTGAAATAGTAATCCCACCAACCAGTCAGATTGCATGTGACACCAGCCTAGTTTGGGAAGCACAGATCGAAAGTGTAGACATTAAACCAAACTAGAGACCTACAGTGGTGGGAGACGCCACAGTTACAATGTCCTTGTTTTCACACTGCTATGAGACCCAGGAGTCATAGTGGTCAGGGGTAATACAACTAATATTGTACATTAGTAAGCAGGTAAGTGCACACCATTATCCCCTATGATGATTAATTATGATGGTCGGAATTCAGCATCAAGGTAGAACCTTCATCTTCTAGGGCCTGCTACAATCCCATCTCTCCTCGAATGCCCAGGCTCATCATGGGGAACATAGGAACAATACTAGGCAAGCAGTCTCTTGAGTATAACATAAGCACCATGTACAGCTTTAAGGAGACATTCTAAAAGTCATTTTGTATGAGCACATATTATATCTTACTTCAATAAATCAAACAGGGTCAGACAACCCTGATGTAAATTTATTCAACCCATTTAGTCATAAACACTCAGTCTTAATGGTAGAGTAGTACTTTGCTTCAGCTACAGTGTAATCCTATTCCAATGGGCTAGAAATATGCTTGGTTAGAATCAGTCCCTTCACTGAATCTTATTTGTTGTTGTAGCTTTAGGTCTCTAGTATGGTGTTGTGGAGCCACTGGTTTCAGGAAGAAATATCCAATAAAATAGGACTTGAGTAGGATCTATAGGCAGCCCTCACAAGTGGGAGGCCTTCCACAATCTTGTTTTACTCTTTAGTACCCTGTAGTAGACCTTTTGCTTTCCCCAGTGAATAATCAGTCATGGTTCTGCTCCATACCTTGTAAGAGAGCCCTAGCAGTGAGTACATTTTTTATATTTTAAAACAAAGCCTTTATGCCTTCTCCTCCATTACTCCTGGTTTCCAGAAAACTGCAAAAGGTAGTGCAAGATAGGCCATCGCCCATCAAAACAGGGTATTGTTTTTCTCCTAATAAACTGAGGAAGTGGTTCAATCTACTCTCCTCCTGCCTTGTACAGCTTGTCTCAACAAGGAGGGTAAATTAACAAAAGATAGGATCCTGATCCCACTTTATAACCCTTGTCACATGAAATCTCAAGCATTAAGGAGGGTAAATAACCAGACATTAGAAGTCCCATCTAATAAAGTAGTCATGGTTTTATGAAGAAAATGTTGAAATGCCTTAGGCTGAAGGTGTGACAGACCCTTCTGCTGTCATCTTGTTTGACAAAGGTCTCTTCTGTATGTCATGTCATGATGCACCTTTCATATTTCAGGTTGCCAATCTTGGAATCCCCTTGACAGAGCCTGCTATTTTGAAACAGTTTTGAAGGTGTGACATCTGGACAAAGGAAGGAGGGACAAGGAGACCTGGTGTGGAATGAGGGAAGCACAGGAGAGTATACAGAGGGAAGAGGCTGGGAGAAGCAAAAAGTGGGATTGTCAGGAGAGAGATGAAGAAAGTAGACAGGAGTATAAGGAGATGAGCATGGCAAAGAGAGAAATGGCTAAGGCTAAGGCATATGGAGAGTTGTATGAAAGGTTGGACACTAAAGGGAGAAAAGGATCTCTACCGATTGGCTAAACAGAGGGACCGAAAGCTGGGAAAAGATGTGCAGCAGGTAAAGGTGATAAAGGATATGAGGGAAACGTACTCACAAGCAAGGAGAGTGTGTTGAGCAGATGGAAAGAGTACTTTGAGGGGCTGATGAATGAAGAGAATGAGAAAGAGAGAAGGTTGGATGATGTGGGGATAGTGAATCATGAGGTGCAATGGATTAGCAAGGAGGAAGTAAGGATAGCTATGAAGAGGATGACGAATGGAAAGGCTGGTGGTCCAGATAGCATACCAGTGGAAGCATGGAGGTGCTTAGGAGAAATGGCAGTAGAGTTCTTAACCAGATTGTTTACTGAAATTTTGGAAAGTCAGAGGATGCCTGAGGAGTGGAGAAAATGTTTTTGTACCTATATTTAAGGGTGAATGTGCAGAGTTGTAGCAACTACAGAGTGATAAAACTGATCAGTCACAGCTTGAAGTTATGGGAAAGAGTAGTGGAAGTTAGGTTAAGAAGGGAGGTGATGATTAGTGATCAGCAGTATGGTTTCATGCCAGGAAAGAGCACTACAGATGCAATGTTTGCTCTGAGACTGTTGATGGAGAAATATAGGGAAGGTCACAAGGAGTTGCATTGTGTCTTTGTGGACTTGGAGAAAGCATATATGATAGGGTGCCTAGAGAAGAGTTGTGGTATTGTATGAGGAAGTCAGGAGTGGCAGATAAGTATGTAAGAGTGGTACAGGATATGCAACGAGTAGTGTGGACAGTGGTGAAGTCTGCAGTGGGAGTGACAGATCCATTTAAGGTGGAGGGATTACATTAAGGGGGATCAGCTCTGAGCCCTTCTATTAGCAATGGTGATGGACAGGTTGACAGACGAGATCAGACAGGAGGCCCCATGGGCTATGATTGCAGATGACATTGTGATCTGTAGTGAGAGTAGGGACCAGGTTGTGGAGACCCTGGAGAGGTGGAGATATGCTCTAGAGAGGTGCGGAATGAAGGTCAGCAGGACTAAGACCGAATGTGTGTGTGTGTATGAATGAGAGAGAGTTTAGAGGAATGGTTGAGGATGCAGGAAGTAGAGTTGGCGGAGGTGGATGAGTTTAAGTACTTGGGATCAACAGTTCAGAGTAATGGTGAGTGTGGAAGAGAGGTGAAGAAGAGAGTACATGCAGGGTGGAATGGGAGGAGAAGAGTGTCAGAAGTGATTTGTGACAGACTGGTACCAGTAAAAGTGAAAGGGAAGGTCTTCAAGAGGGTAGTGAGACCAGCTATGTTGTATGGGTTGGAGATGGTGGCATTGACAAAAAGGCAGGAGTCAGAGCTGGAAGTGGCAGAGTTAAAGATGTTAAGATTTGCACTAGGTGTGACAAGGATGGACAGGATTAGGAATCAGTATATTAGAGGTCAGCTCAGGGTTGGACGCAAGGTTTGGAGACAAAGACAGAGAGGTGAGATTATGCTATTTGAACGTGGCATTCGAGGAGGGATGATGGCATATTAGAAAAGGATGGAGCTGCCAGATAAGAGGAAAAGAGGAAGGCGAAGGCTTATGGATGTGGTGAGAGGACATGGTATGGGTTGTTGTGACAGAGCAATTTGCAGAAGACGGGAAGAAATGGAAACGGATGATTCGGTTGTGGCTAATTCCCTAATGGGATCCGCTGAAAGAGAAGAGAGAGATTTGAAAGGAGTACTGCAGTTGAGCCCCACCAATGAAAATCTGTGCTTCTGTGCTGCCTCTGTGGGAGCTGAACATCTTAAGAGCTGACTCTTGCTGCCGTTAAACAGCAGGTACAGCATGTGTGAAATCATCATTTCACAAGACTGTCTTCTTAGTGGCCATTACTTCAGTTAGGAGAATTGCAGAATTTCATAGTTACTGCAAAGAATGCCTTAAAATGACTTTATAAGAACTATGTTACCTATAAGGCTAGTCCTTTCTTTTGTCAGAAGTGGCCTGTGGTCCCAAACTGAATTAAACTCTAACCCCTGGTATATTTTCCAAATTCCCAGAACAAATGGGAATATATTTAGTCTTGGATGTGCATGGACAGTTTAATACATCAGTTAAACCAATTTCAGGCAAGCAGACAAGTTTCCTTTGTTCCTGCAAGGTAAGTAGAAGAGACCACCCTCTAAGCAGACCTTCTTTGACTGCTTGGCTGCATTTTTATTCTGCTACACCCAAAGCTGAAAATTTTCAAGTTCAGTTTAAGGATAATTCAGCAAGAGCAGCAGCTGCCATTAGCTTTTCTGGAATGCTTTTGCATATAGTATTTGAGGCAGCTGTGTGAACTTTCATTTGTACCTTTTCTGAGCACTATAGGTTGAATGGTCTCTCTAGAGGTAGAACAGGCTTCGTAACTGCTACTGTGCACGATGTGTACTTTCCTAAAAGTCTGTAGCCAGCTCCTTGTACTCGTTTCCAGTAATTCTCTCCTATGTATTGTTTATGGGCACGTGAAGTGATCTGCACAGTGGCCATAGTACAGTTACGCTAGCATAGTAAAATTAACTGAAGGTTTTTTAGCAGAATTACTATTGCATGATAGACTCTCTCCTCTTTTCTAACCTCCTTGGCTTCCCTTTTTGCCCCCAAAAAGGCTTTCATATCCCATTAAAAGTTTCCATCTCCTGTCAGAGACATAATCTGCAGTTCTTGGGACACGCAAGATATTATGCTGCTTTGCTGAAAACCATGCCAACTTCACACAGAAAGGGAAGCAAGATGCAACTGGCACCTCCCCCTCAATACTATATGCCCTACTGAAGTCTGCATGGGAGGGGTTGGCCTTTGACAAAGGATGTGCTAGTTTTATGTTAGATGGTTAGAAATCTACTTGTAGTGTAATTTGGTGATTGCTACCTTAGATGCTACAGTTATGGTAAGTATGCATACACTTGTACTCATGAGGTACTGCCGAAGGATTAATGGGATCACTATAGAATCATTTTTCTTGTGATAGGTTATTTAATCTTGTGATGCTTCTAGCAGTGGTAGGTTATTGGTGCTTTTGATCCAACACTTGTACCTGACTATGAATAATGTTTAGAGTGAGAGTCATTTAATGGGATATGCCCTTTGTATGGGGCTTCTAGATAGACTAAGGCTGTGAGATGAATGCCTGTATCCATATTATGTGCCAGTAGTGCTGAGTACCGGTAGGTATTGTAATTAGATGTAGCTGCATTATGTCATTCTCTCAGCCCCTTGCTACTGTAGTACCCATGCAGGGATCTTGTTGGTAAGATATGGTCTTGCTTATATATAAATTCAATGTCAAAGCATTTTAAGATCGTAGTAGATTTCAGGGGAGAAAAATTCTAGAATTGAACATGCCACGTGAAATTTCATTATGGATTTTGCAGGTACCCCAGCCACAATGAGCCAAGTAGCAAAGGGGATGTCTGTACTTTTTGAGATGGCAGCTGAGCTGTGAACACACCAAATAAAAACGGATGGGACTGAAGGTGAGTAGAAATATTGCTTCCTTTCTTTAATGATTGGGTATTTTTGGTGTCTTTAACAAAAAAAAGTATCTCGAAAAAAAGGATTGTTTTTTGCATTTTTCTTTTCTTCCTTTTTTTTTTTTTTTTTTTTTTTTTTTTTTGGGGCCCTTTTTTGTTTTCAATTTTTTTATTTTTTTTTTTTTCCGGGTTTTTTTAATTTTTTAAGCCTTTGAAATTTTTCCTTTTTTCCTTATTTTTAAAAACCGCCCCTTTGTTTAATGATGTTCATCGGGTTTTTTTTCACCCGTTGCAGTCCCAAATTAAACCCCCTTTTTTTGGTTTTTAT
>NW_025055131.1:5000-6036 GCF_019279795.1 Protopterus annectens
TGACAAGAGCTTCATGCAAATGGAGGCCTGCATGATGTAACATTTCTGAACAAAACAATGACTTGTGGGATACAGAGTGGCAACCTGATTTATCCAAACCACGTCAATATGCTGTACTCCAGGTGGTCAGAGTCTGTAATTACATATAAAAATATTTAAAATCCTGTAAATAATCCCAGAGTGCTGTTAAAGTGCAGGAAACATCATGCCATGATGTTTTAAACATGTTTTTTGAGTCTGTGGGTGCGGTACTCCTTTAAAGGCCAGACAATGAGCTGAAGACTTGACAGAATCATTTTTATTTTTATCGTGATTTTCCTGTTTGGAAGAGAGCTTATTTGAATGTTTCTGATCACATGATGGATGTTGCCCAAATCTGTATATCGTTCATAGGAATCATAGAAATTCTATGAAGCCCAAAGTTACTGAGCCTTGTGACCATTATGGCTTGCCACATCCCACCGTAGACTGTACCTCACATTTCGAGGAGAACTGTGTCAGTCATGTCTGGGATGAAGTTATGAATATCCATCAAATTATCCATGTCTTGTTTTAAGGAAGTTCATGTATCCATCTTATCACGTAGGGATCTAATTGTAGTACACTCTAGCATGGGAGATGATGTCAAATGCCTTGGCATGAACTAGGTAAGATGTATGCACAGAGGACTGCTGTTTATGGCTTGTGTTGCCTTCTCAAAAGATTTAACCAAGTTCATTAGACAGTATCTACCTTTTACAAAACCAAATCGCTATAGATCTAGCTTGATGAGATTTTTTAAAGACCTTTATTGAATTATCACTTAAGACATAGACAAACATATATTTATATAAAAGAAAACAAACCATGTTACCATGTTCACAGTTACAAACATTATAAATCACATATATTCTTTTATACAGTCATTTTCAATCTAACATATAAATTTATCAATTCCTGGCTTCCCTTAAACCTCACTCCTCCTCCAAAACATTATTCTGCATGAATTTTTCCCACAATTTCCATTTTTTCTGTGCAATTTGATCCTACCCTTTAT
>NW_025055132.1:0-7826 GCF_019279795.1 Protopterus annectens
CTTTTTCCAATGTGCATGTGATGGCCTCTGCAGCAATTGGTGCCCACCATTTAGTAATTGCATGCAACCTGCTGTGTGGTAATTGCAGTTCTCACTGTGATTTCAGGACACTGCTATAAAATGATAGGTTAGGTAGACATAGCCCTTTCAGTTTTGCAAGGTGGGGACCATGCTTGTTTGCTGTGGACACTGTTGTCTCAGTCAAAAGGTTGGTATATGTCTCATATTTGAAGCTGGGTTGTAGTCAGTGAAATGCATGTTGTACTGAAACCTGACTGTTGCTTCTTCCAGTACACTCTTCTCAGTGTGTAGGTTTACTCACACCTCCTAATGCTAACACTGCATACATGGGAGTATGTACTTTCTTTTTGAATTAGAGAATTAACTGGCATACAACAATAGTTACTGCAATGTATTTCTATGGCTTTCCTATTTTCTCTTTACATTCACTCATTTTAATGCATGTTATATTTCTTTCAGCACCAAGTTATTGTATATCTCCTGTGGCTTAGTGGTATGTCATGCAGACTAGGGAGTCCAAGGTGTGGGGTTTGAGACTGACAATTTATTTTGTTGCTGAGCAGTATGGGCCTATAGCCTGGGGTGACTAAAGGCACTTTTAAGCAGTTATACTAGCAGGTTTTGCGTCATTGTGCAGCAGCGATGCTAAGCGAGCTTAACAGCTTGTTTATATTATGACACTAAGCTAAGCTTGGCGTAACATCATATCTTAACAATGCTATTTCCTTTTGCTTTTACCAATTTTCAAACCACAAATACCTGTTTACAGGTACTCCTCCAGCTAACCTGCACTCATTTCTTGACAGTAAATGGGGAGACTAGGAATATGGCGATAAAGGGTGCACAAGAGGGAAGACAATGGGAAACAGCTCGGGATGTACAGGATGCGTTAACAGAAGGTCCATAACTGCCATTCTTTCCAACAGCTGTGCATATGCAACAACATTAGGAGATATTTGGAAACCTTCCACCTAAGAGAGGGTGAACACAACTATGTTGTACTACCAATTATAAAACCTCAGGCACAGCTGCACTGTTTGTGAACTGCTATACTGTCATTAATGCGTTACTCTTCTGAACAGTTTGTGGTTTTGTTTGTGTTGGCTTATTGCGCTGATCTGCTCAGGACAACTGGACATATTTCACTACTATGTATACCTACCTACACCCTTAGTTGTACCCTGACTTCACGGGTATATACAAGTACCTTGGGTAGGAATTGCAGAACTGCAAGTGCATTATTTGTTGTGTGATGTTTATCTTGCTGAACATGCAGAGTTGCTGTGTACCTGTAAGTCTGTAAAATTTGTAATCTGTCTTCAATGTAGCTCACCTGTGGACATATCAAGATGGGTTGACAGAAGTTAGCCTGTGTTCATTGACTATTTTTTTCCAGTCTTTTCAGCACCTGAACAATGGCATTGTCACAGGTGGTTGCTATCGATACATGGCTACATCCTTTGATATTTCTTTTTGTTGTACTCCTACATAAGGGCATGTTTGTGGGGTTATTCTACAGCTATTAGAAGGTATGTAACATGAATATTTCAATCTTCCTGTGTGTTTCTGGCTCTTCCAGGCTGAGATACTCTCAGTGATACTCTTTGAATGTTTTGCAGTTAGACTTTGGGATTCTGAGCACTTGTTACTACACTTTTCCGGCGTGCAACCAGTATCTCTCTCTACTTGTGGCATTGCTCATTAAGTGGGATCCCCTGCTTCTGCCTGACATTACTACATTTCTGCGGAAGTCTGGGGCACAGCTAACATTTGTTTGCAAATCAGGGACATCCCCTGTAAAACAATCACAGTTGGGAGGTCTAGCTCTGTGCTTTTCAAAATATGCCATTGTCTGCTCTAGTGCACAGCCACTGGGGTTGCTAAAGATTCTTTCACGATGACATTATTCCCTGCATGGTAGTTTCTCTTTTGCGATCCATATCCTTTACAATTCCACTTACATTAAGTTAGAGGCCACAAGACATGATTTGTGTTTGCCATTCCTAATTCTCCCCTTTACATTCCCTCATTGGAATGCCAGTATATTTCTTCGGCTTTCGTTGTATATGCAACTTGTTATGCCGGTGGTACTTCTGCAGACTGTGAGCCCAAGGGATACCGAGGTTCGAGACGACAGGTGTATTTTATTTTGCTGGGCAGCCTCGGGGCCTTGTCATACACAGTGACTAAGGCACTATTAAGCCAGTTATGGCGGGTTTGCGTGGTTGCGTGGCGGCAGGTGTAGCTAAGTGCACACAAGCTCACACTCTACGCGCGCCCCCGTAACTACTGCCAAAGTGCTACTCCACGCTAACCCCAGTGTTAATTTCTTTGAAAAATGGGAAATAGGAAGTGATGAAAAAGGGCACAAAGAGATGACAGTGAGAGCCAGCTGGGATGTGCAGGAAGGGTGTGGGAGGGCCACTTAGCTGCCCATTTTCTTTTCAGCAACAACTTATGTTTGTAATTTGGGTGTTACCAGCCTTCCATCCTATGAGAGGAGGGTGAGACAACAAAGTCATTGTACTGCCAGTATAATTATAAGTTTACATATCCCATATTAGACATAACCAAGGCAAAATAGACGCTATGTATGGGAGCAATTTTTGTGGGAACAGTTGCTTTTTTTTTTTAGGTGGTGAATGTGAGGTAGAAATGCGTTATGTGGGAGGAGTAGGTTGGGGAGGTAGAAGCAGACAGAACCAAACAAGGCGCATACAGGGTGGAATTTGACACATGGGGTTGGGTGAACTGATTGACGGGAAGGTTGTTTGGAAATGTATGGGCCTACAGATGGTAGCTGCAGTGGAACTGAGATCCCCACCCATGGGCAGTCACCACTACACCTTCCACAGCCTAGGGGTGGCTGGCTGCTGGGGGCCTGAGTGGGACAGGCAGGTTCGCAGGACACACCACTCTCGCCTCAAGCCTGGCATAGGGGATCAGCGTGGATCTCCTACACACAGCCTGGACCTACGAAAGAGGTCACAGGTGGCCCTTCTCTGCCCGGCTTGCAGAGGTAAACCCATCCTCTGGTGCTTCCTGAAAGTGGCACAGGACCGGAGGAGGGAGCGGGCTGGGCACCAGACCTGCTGGTGCCAGGTGCACTCTGAGCTGAGGTGGGACAGGTGGGTGTCACTGGGACCGCCTTCCCCTCACGTTCTGTGATTAGAATTGCATTTCATTACAACATAAGCAGAACCTTCAGATTAATTGTAACAACAGCCCGCAATAATAACATTTCCAATTAACACAACACACCTTAAAGTTCTGCAGTTGAACAGCAAGCATAGCTATTGCATATTTGAACCACGATCGTTATTTACAGCATGCTTTGGATTGTTTTAGTATAACAGGCCTACATGACTGTGGTGTTTAAACAGGGCACATGCATCAGCAGTGAATGTAAATGTTATAGAACAATAAGACATATGTTCCAAATATTTAAGATTACACCCACTGGGGTGTCACGGAATTGTATGACTTTGTACCCATCGTTGGGGTGTAGAAAAAACCTCCGGTTAACATCCTGTTGACCTTTTGATGCATTCCTAGTGACTACAAAACTGTATATCCCTACCTGTATTTTACTTGCCACCACTCCGTAGGTTGACATCATGGGTTTGTAGCTGGGTTTAATATAACTTCTTGACCTATATCGACATACTACTGTCAGGATACCAGATGTTATTTCTTGATTGCATTTATATTTCTTTATCTACATATCTGGTATCAAATAAACAAGATACTGCTCTAAAGGCCATTTTCTCGTTAGAACAAATAAAAGTTTTGGAAGTATCTCTAGTTGATCAAGAGCAAAATGGAGCCAATTTCATCTTACTAACTGAACAGTTTATTATAATAACAATTGATAAGCGCTTTTACGCTATGTAATGACTTCATCAGATCAAATACTTTCTGTTATACTGCTGGCAAGTACTAAATAGAACCAATTTGATCCATTTCACGATCAACCAAATCATTGGGACACTGGTGTTCCTTTCTGAATTTAAAACGGTATCTACGCCAAATAAAATTACGCATAATGAAACTTTAAAAACACATCAAAGTATTTCTCATCTAACTAGTACATATTCTAAACACAGAATCTCTCAGGGGGTAATATGTGCTGCGTGCTGAAGAAAACTAATTGGATTATTTTGTTGAAAGCAGACAGAAGTTCAGACTAAAATGATAAAGTATCAATTAAACTAACACCAGAACCCGCGTCAGACATATAAAGTAATTTTAATAATTTATAGGTATTTTTGGTATTTTATATTAGATACATTTTTACAATATATAATATATAATCTGATTTTAATATGCAAAGTTTGTTATATGTAGCTAGTGTTTATATATTTTATATACATTTGGTTTTATGTTGTATGTACTATATAATTATAAAACACGATGTACATGTTCTGTGTTTTAGAATATATACTAGTTAGATGAGAAATACGCACGATGTTTTTAAAGTTTCAGTATGCTTTTATTTTATATTACTACTTTAAATTCAGAAAAATTAAATTAATATATCCCAATGATTGGTTGATTTGAATGGATCAAAATCTTCTATTTAGTACTTAACTTAGCCTGTAACAGAAAGTATTTGATCTGATGAAGCTATTACACTTGGCACTTTTATCAGTATTATTATAATAAACTGTTCAGTTATAAATGAAATTGATCCTTACTTTGCTCTTGATCAACGTGTATACTACATATGGTATGTTTCACATGACATTTTCACTTTAGTTGTACAGAACCCTGCATTTCTTGACACACATTTCAGTGAATAGTGCCATGCTACACGTCACCAAGTTGCCTTCATGCCAACTGGTTAACAACTATTATGGACTGTATGTTTTCACAGCTACTAGCACTTCCATCCTTCCCACTTCTCCTTGGGACTATAACTCAGTTTACTTGGCATTTCAAACTTATTTTTCAGCATAATGCAAGGTACAATAACATTTCAGACTCTGTGACACAGACACACTCTGCGGAGTTTTGAACCTTTATTAATGACATTGCACACTTTCCACAGGCTTATCCCTTTATTTGTTTTAGCAGTGTTTTATATGCTTGAACATGTTCAAGACATATTATACCTTTTATTAATAAGTTCGAGAACAATCTTTTTCAGCTCACTCACTTATATTTATACTTAAACCCAGGGTACCTGCAAAGATATTATTCAGGTATATATTACCTTTCTTAGCCGAGTTTACTATCACTCTTTTCTGCCTCTCTGATGTTTTTTATCTAATTTTGTACAGAGGCTATTCAGGCAATTCTATGGCTGTTTATTGAACTACAACACTTTCTTTCAGCACTCTCTCTCCCATGTTTATATAACAACCATGCAGAGTAATCACTACTTGCAGTACTTTAGCCGCCGCCAGCCCTCAGCACCGGCTTTGCTGATTCAATGCTCCGCAGTCACCTGCAGCTGTAAAATGCGTAGAGGATATTGGAACATACCCTATCGTTATACACTTACTCCGACTATCAATTTACACATACTGCATTCCGTGGCACCATACTCAGTTGTGGGGCATTTCTGGCATCCCACGGGCCTCCTGTATCCACTGGTTTTAGTCGGTCCCTGCTTTCATCTCTTCAGGTCTGCATGGTGGTGGCGGACCCTGCTCCACCAATCCGAGGAGCACCTGTAGCTGGCTGAGGTCACAGGCTTCAGCAGTTCGAGCCTCTCGCATGCTCCGTCAAGCACGGAACTGGCCCACTGCGGAGTCTTGACTCGTGATGGTGGATAAAGGCCAAACTCCCTTATATTTGGACTCCTCGTGCTAACGTTCTTGGAAGCATGAACCTCTCCTGCACCTGCCATTCCTGACTGCAAATGTGAGCTACAATCAGTTGTGGTGAGTATTCCCGCCTATGGGGCTTAATAACATTTCCTGCACTTTTATGATTGGCGTTTTGAGAATTCTAAGCTGACTGCAGACTGCTTAGTAATGGTTAATCTACCATTCTGGTATATGTATGCTAATGGTGGCTCTCCCTGGCTGGCCATGGCTTGGTATGGTTCTGCTCACTTTGATTATGATGCGGTCCTGGGTTCGAACCATTCTTTTATTTTAATACTGTCTGAGCAGGCTGGGGGTGTGACTGCGTTTAACCCAACAGCTCTCTCGTTTTTCCCAGTGCCCTGGTTGGACAGCCGCGCGCGTCAACGCCGACACGCTACACTAGGAAAAGCGGCTTTTCGCTTTAAGAGCGATTCCTTCGCTGGACCAACACCTATTGGCTTCATAGGCAACTCTGTTTAGCTGGGTAAAGCGTAAACGCCAGGCACCTGTTTAGCTGGGTAGCGTTGCTTAACAGCAGGCTATACTCTGGATCCTTTGGTATATGTTTGTTCACTGATACATTTGGCCCGTTTCGCCAGCGTAATACATTTTTAATCATATATGTCTGGTATTGTTTGCAAATACTGAGTTAAAACGCCATAAATAAGAAGGAGGTTGTGGGGACTTGGAAGCCGTGAATGCCTCCTCGTTGCATACATTCTACCATTCTGTGTGCAATTTGGTATGATTTGCATAAACATTCTTTTCTTATGCTCTTCCATGCCGAATTGCTAACTATAGCTAAGCAATGGGCATACCCGCTGCCTAAGTACCATAATCGGGCAGCTATCATGGATTTAAAACAAATAAATAAATATTTGCACATAAATGTGATGGGGTTTACGGTGTCAGGAGTAGTATTGTTGGTTTGAACTCGCTCTTGTGTGTTGACATTTGCTTTTACTACACTTGCAAGTGTAGACATTTGACTACTCGGCGGTCAGACATGCCCCTACTTTCGCTCTTCGGTCTAGTGTAAAGTTATGGTGTTTGGTCAGGTATTGCCCTCATGAGATATTCGCACTTGCTGACATCCTTACCGTTCAACTGCAACCTCCGGTAAAGACTTGTAAGTGCCCCACGGAGGATTACGATAATCCGGCGGAATAATTTGCAGAGGCCATTCTCTCATACACATACGGTGATCTCTTCTGCTTTCTGCATGTATATGCAAAAAATACTGTCTCCTCTGCTTTTATGCATATTCTGTCACTGGTCATTCTCACCCTCTGTCTCAATCTCTCACAAGGTATCTGCTTTCCTAATACATCCATTCCTCCACACAGGATCACTCTGGCTTTCACTCCTTACTTTTTAATCTCTCTCTAAACACACACACATACACACACACACACACACAGACACACACACACGCCGCATATGCGCAGCCACACACACACACACACACACACACACACACACACACACACACTGCACACATTCCATGCACACACATACATACTGCACACACACACACACACACACACACACACACACACACGCATGTGCAGTACATGCACACACACACACACACACACACACACACACACACAGTCTCTATTTTGTTTGTTTTACATTTCTATTGTTTGCCTAAACAACAGAACCGCTGCTTAGCAAGCGTAAAATAATGGTAGCCATTGATTTTTTGCAGTCTGAGCTCCACAGTGTTGCAGCCTGCTGGAAAGCAATCAAGCTCATTACTGGCGGGCATTACCTTACGTGTGTCTGCTGGAAAGTTCATTCTCAATCGGTGTTGATGCTTGTTTGCCCATTCTCCAATAGCTAATATTAACATATTTTAGGATTAACTAAGCCATAATGGTATGCAATATTTCACTGATCCAAAATACATGATTTTGCATATTTTGCTATTAAATTTTAATACTAGCCTTTGGTTTCAGTTGTTATAAATTTCAGATAAACATTTAC
>NW_025055133.1:0-8902 GCF_019279795.1 Protopterus annectens
TTTTCATTTTTTAAATTATTTTTTAAAAAAGCCTTTCTTCCACTGAAAAGAAGAATTTATTCCATCTTTGTATTAGATTTTTAATATTATTTAAGGTCTCTCTATAATTTGTTCTAATTGTAGTATATAGGTCTAGTTATTATAATTCTCAAGCATTTAATTATACACGTGTAGAGATACATTTATGGTATTTTTATTTAGATCTTTTATTAGCATTTATACAACACATTTGTTTGTCTCATTAAATTTAAGACTTGGAAAAGTTTTGAAAGTTTTGAATTGAGTCCCATAATGCTTTTAAAATCAAGTATATTATTATTTTTAAGGTACTAAAATATCAGCAAAAGTTGAATTTTAAGCCTAGGCTGTTGTTCTAGTTTTATTCCTTCAATATTCATAATGTGAGACATTGCTATGGGTTCAATGACTAGCAAACAATAACGGAGAAAGAGGGCAGCCTTGTTTTGTGCCCTTAGTTATTTTAATAGGATTTAGACAGACAAGATCCCAGTTTTTTATATAAGCCAATAATTTTTCATATAATGATTTTATTACAAAGTGAAGTTGTTTGAGAAGCCATGATTCTCTAAAACTAACCACAGATAATCCTTAGTTCACTGAATCAAATGCATTTATGTCTAAGCTAATAACATTCATTTTGTTTTTGTGACATTTATATAATCAATTAAGGAAAGAATATTTTAATGTTGTCATAAGTGTTCCTATCTTTATAAAACCTGTTTGATCCTCCTATCAAAAAGTGGTAATTGTTTTATTTGAGCAGCATGTACTACATAAAATTTTATAATCTAGTATATATGAAATGGGTCTGTATGGATAACATTCACTGATCTTTATTTTGTTTCAGAACTGGTAATATTAATGTATACTCACATGAGGAATGCCTACCATTTTTAACTGATGTGTTAGACTAATAACAACACAAAGCCTCATTTGATAGTACTTAAACATTTCTGGTGATATTATCTATACTCAAGCTTTTGCTCATTATTTACTTCCAGCTTTAAGTTCTGTCATTGTTATTTGTTTCATTCTATTAGTTGTACTCTCACTCCTCTAATAACCTAACTTTTAACATTGTTTTGAGAAAAGCTTCAATGCTGAATGTGTTTTGCTTTCTCATTTTGATTATTAAGTTTATGAAAAACAGCCTAAAGCTTCTCTAGTATTCCTTCTAAACGATACTTTTTAATTTTGTATATTATGCATTTCCTTGATTTGGATTTGTTTTAATAATCTTAGTCCCATTTGCTATTCTTTTGTTAGTTTTAGTGTTCATTGAATAGTAAGAGTAGTTTAATTTTTTAAGTTGATCATTGTTTTGTGGTGTAGCTGCCTCTGGGAGGCATTTTTTATTAGTATCTTCTAGTCTTTTGTTATTATGTTTCCACTGCTTTTAAATTATCTACTTTGACTGTAATTCCATTAATTCTTTTATTCCACTGTTTTTGTTTATTTTTATACCATCCCACCACTCTTCCATATAGGTATGCTTTCAATGCATCCCATATATATATTTGGGGATACACCTTTTGGTAAGACTGATATCTAGGAATGTTTGTGTCTTTAATAGGAATTTAAAATTTTGGAGATTTGTTATGTAAGATGGCATTCTTGTGCTACTGATATCCTCTCTTTGAAACATAAGTCTATCTCAAACGCTATGGTGTTATGGTCCTAAAATGGACATGAAATTGTTCAGACTTTATTTAATTTAGAGGTTAAACTTTGTTATGTACACTCTATCTATTCAGACTATGTATTATGTCTATGGGAAAATGTAAAGAATAGTGAATCTGGGATAGCATAATTACTTATGTCAACTATATTAAAAGTTTCCAACAAACTCAGATAAGAACTTTGTTAAATGTGATCTCTCAAAGGTAATTTATATTTGTAATTAGTTTCTTTATAATGCAAATTGGAAATCTCCAGCTATGATTAAATTGCTTTGGTATATTGTACAATGTCTCTATGTTGTTTGGGCCAATTTAACACCTAGTCCTGTATCCAATAAATATTCACTTAATGTTTTACTATTCTACTTTGATAGATATTGTCACTAGACAAAAACATTCCTGAGTTGTCATGGAACGGTTTATGATTTTAGGCATTAAAGTAGTGCTTCTTTCCACAAAATTGCTACTCCCCTTCAGCTCTGATTAGAATGGAACTTACTAGTATTGTAGCAATTTTATTGTTTATTTTATTTATGTCTTCCTGTGTAAGGTGTGTTTCTGTAAAAATACTAGTTGGCGCCTTTCCACATAGCTTTAAATATCTATAAGTGAGACTTTTGCAGCTATTATTTAAACCATTTCAGCATTAAGATATACATTTTGCAATTGATTTATATTAGCTTTGCTTTTATCCATATTCATATACTGTGAATAATGTGTAGATGTGTGTGTACATGAAGAGAATGACTTGTTCTTTCTTCTTCCAACAGCATTACCAGGGATTATAGACAACTAATAAAAGCAAAATTACAGGACTATAACTGAGAACAATATAAGATAAACAACCACCAAACCCTCCATGAGAAAAAAGATCTCATCCTGAATGATCTAACTATTCACATTCTCTAAGTCTGCATTTCAGCATCCTCCCTGCCCTCAAAATGAAAAGTAGTAGTTATAATGAAAAGTATCTTATATATCTTTTAAGTATACATGTATCTGTCTTCTACAGATTACTTAAATACAGTCTGCATTTCACATTTTTAAAACACTAAGGCAACACAACCATACATACTCTAGTAATTTCTAACTATTTTACTTTGTTTAAATTAAAGGAAAAAAATCCTTTATACCTTTAATAGAGTCTTTTGTATGGGGAATAATCTGCTATGATCTTAAAAATAATATGCTTGCTGTCTATCTCCTCTTTATAGTGTGAGTGGCATTCATAGTGGTATCACTTATTGTAATGGTATACCCTATATATATATCTATTCATATATATATATATATATATATATATATATATATATATATATACATATATATACACATATATATACATATACACATACACATACACGCATACACACACACACATTGACACACACATATATATATATATATATATATATATACACACATACATATACATACTTCACATATATGCATAAGCATACATAAAAACAATATTAAGCATTATATGCATCAGTTAACCATGCCAATGCGGTTGATTAAATCAGAAAGTATCCATAATAAATAGAATATAACGTTTACATTTGTATTGTCATTTATCAGTAATCTTATAGTTTTCAATTCAAAAAGTCATATTTTAGTGGTAAGGAATGCTACTAATTTGTGGTTTGGTGCATTGGTATTATATATTTAAGACTATATTTAGCAATTCCTATATATTTATTACTGCCACTGGCATATTTTATCCCTAGTACCACATATGTCATATGTCAAATAGCAACCCATAATTCCTATGATATTACAGGATTTTATCTGGCAGCAAGAACTGTAAGTACTGGAAAATATGAGAAGCAAAGTAGGCTTTAAATATGCTATAACACAATTGTTTGGTACTTATTACTGTCAACTCTTCTGTACATGTACACAGGAAAAGATAACCTTATACATGACCATCAACCATTTTCCTTCATTTTCTCTTCATCCTTCTATCTCCATTTCTTAATAACATTTTGTTTCATTGTGGCCTCTTTTGAATTTAGTGAGGGCACGTATACATCATATTGTAGATATAATGTTCAAAACAGAGAACATGCCCAATATATATATATTCTCAACTCCAAGTGGTCCAATAACTATTACATTTTATAACACTGCAGTCAGAATATACTAATGTGAGTATGTATGCAACAGCATACCAATGAGTATGCACAACTATAGCTTTGCAGCATGTGTGTGTGTTCCCTAACAAGAATGATATTAAAAGAATAGATAGCACGCCTTTGTTTCCATATAATTAACAAATGCACAGCCTGGTATTTACTTTCATAGACAGAAATTAGACCTGTTAATTATATGCATATCAGGGTACCAACAGCAACATGTTAGTAAATGCCTATGGTTCAAAACACACATTTGTCAATTGATGGTGAGATATGTAGCTACAATGAAGCTAGCATTTGTGATGTTATATAATATATATTCAGTAAAGAAAAGTAAAAGTATGTTGCATGTCTATTTGCAATCTAAGGTTCAAGGCTGGGATCAATTTAGACATACAAGACAAACTCTTTAGCCTTGGTTATATACACGGAGTTACTGTGTTCTACACAAATACCATTTTCAGTGAGGATGAAAGTTCAATATTAATATAACTTGCCTTTTAATAAAAGCATATAATTCAGCAGTTCTTTCATATATATATATAGAGCATATATATATATATAGATATATATAGAGAGAGACATATAGATATATAGATATATATATATAACAATATCATAAGCAAGACTGAGATTTTTCTTGCCCACACAAGCCAATGATTGTGCTACTCTTGAACAATTTAATATTTAATAGAGCATCTTGAGCTCAAAGTCATCAACCTTTTTACTCCTTAAATGCTCTTAATAAATATAGCTACATTCATGAACCTTAATTACTTACTTATCCTTAAGGTTTAATACTAGTTGGTGTGTTTACAACAGGCATATGTGTTCCAGTCATGACTAAATATATTAAATATTTATAAAATTAAGTTAAATTATGTAATTTATGTAAGTGATCTTATCTGAAAGATTATAGTAAAGTCTGTGTTAACCATTCATACAGCTTCTTCCAAGTGATATAATTTCTTTTTAAGCTTTGTGTGCTGTTTATGTGTACAATTCAAAATGAATAAATAAATATTGGCAATATAATAAAATGTCATGTATGTAAGGATACCTTCTCAAATCTATTATACTGAAAGTGTACTTTGCATTATGTGTTAAAACTGTAAAAGCACTTCTATTATCTCAAGTAAATAGTGTGCTGTTACTTTTAAGTACTTTTAGGAGCTGACACCACACCCATACTCGTCTTGTTTTTAGTAAAGGACAACACTTAAGGACTGTTTACTTTCATTTTAAAGTTGTTAGAAGGTTTAACACACTGTAATGGATTCCAAATCATAGAACCTTCTATTCAGGGTGGTAAAATAAGAGTTCCTAGCTTCAGACTAAGCAAGACAAAACAGTGCTAAGTAGTTTTAGGCTTTTTAAACTGAACACCAGCTCATTAAACTTCTATTAGTTTAACATTAAGGGCAGATATACAAGCCAAACAGTTGTTTGCTAGTCAAAAGGCATCTTTTAGCATCAAAGAAATAGATAATTGGGCTGCACTTCTTGACACAGTTATTACTAATTGCTTTATATATTATTATGTGTATTAAATACATCAGCTTAGATATTTCATGCAGCTTAAAATAATATAAAAAGGAATCATGCTCATTTAAACACACCACATTAATATGTCAGTGTAAATACATCATATTCTATACTACAGTAAAATGAAGGTAATTTATAAAATGAACCATATAAACATCATTTAGAGTTAGAAAATCATGACTCAGCATTTACACTGTAATAGAGAGAAAGATATGTTACCTTGCTTTCTTTGTGGTTGTTTCCCTCATAGTTATAAAATGTCCCAGTTTATCTTGTATTTATATTGCTCAAAGACTGACATGTAAAAGCATGAATGCTTAAAGAACTTTTTGCCTTACAGAGCAAAATAGAAGACAATAATGTTTGTGTTTTCACATGTCTTTATCGCTTCTTCTTTCCTTGTCAAAGCAGTGCTCCATTCATTTTTTCTGATGACGCTTTAACCCTAAAATTGTAGAGAACTACTTCTTCCTACATTATCCAAGGTTTTATTAGCTGAAAGATAAGAAACTGCTGCTTGCAGAGGTCAAAAGTTTTAGGACCTTCAGTAAAAAATATTTTTATTCTTTGCAGGAACAGCAAGTGGACTTTGGGTTGTCTTTTTCAATTCCTATCAGAGGGAGACATTCTTTCTTTGCAGTTATAACTCCAGCAGAATAATCATTATCAAATCTGATTATGTTAGTCTTTGTATTTAACTGAGAAGGACTATGTTGTTTTTAAAATAAGTTCTTTTTGTCCTGTGATGAAAAAACTTTACTATTATTGATCTTGGGTGATTTTGATGTGATGGTTGATGAAGCAGCTCTAAGGATCTGTGGGTTTTCAATCTAAGAAAGTAGAACTTCAGGCAACTTTAAACTCTGGTAACCAGGTAGTAAGGAAAGTCACCATGTTATTCCTCTGTTTTCCCAGGCCCATAGATGCGGTTGTTATTTTGCCTGGACCTGTTCTATATCCTCTATTTTATTTTGTAATGAAGCATTTGTTGTGATAAAATGTAGTTGAAGATCTTGTTCTGAGAGTCTGCCCTCAGTATCATTTAAGGATCGCTTCTATGTCAGCTTATCGAGACTCTGTTAAGGCCAATATTTCAGTTGCTGTATTTGTTTTGTAGATCTCCTGTGCAATCCAGTTTGGTATTCACTTTGTCAAATCTCTCACTGACAAGTTCCAAAGGCCCAAACATCTGTCCTCCGTTCAACTCAGTAGTTTAGAAAAGCTCATTTTCAGTAGATTCAGATACCTTCCTTCTTGTTTTTGACAGGAAAATTACTGTTTAAAGCCAAATTTTGCACTGTAGACTTCTAGTGATATTAGTAGAAGTAATTCAACAAGATAGGCTTGTTCACAATATCTAGTTTTTAAAAAATTCCCTGTCAGAAATATCTTTTTGAGTGCAGAGCTGAGAAAAGAGGCTGCCAACCAGTAGTCTACATCCTAGCCACCTCCAAGGTACTTCTAAGGTATGTGAAAACATCACCAGCCCCTAGGCATTTAGCAAATGGGAGATGTACTGGGTGAGAAAGGCCACAATACTTTTGTAACGAAGAGATATACACTTACAAACACAAATATACTCACATTAATACATCTGCTACAAGACTGAGATTAGAACCCCTACTAAACCACTCAGGTGTACTATAGTGTTATGCAGTTATTGCACATGCCACGGAGCTTATAGGGCTGAGGGCTGCCTAAGGTACTTCTTTATGTGACTGACATACAGGACTGAAGCAGTATGGCAATGGAAGTGTAATTGGTGTAAAGGTGCTCAAAATACCTTCTATAGTAAGTGTGGGAATCATTCCTATAAATAGTTGTAACTCCAGTCTGGGGTGTTGTGTGCTACAGCCATACCTGGCAACCTGTTTGTCCAAGATATCTGGAGATAGGCTGCCAATATGAGGAAACAATGGCCCAAACATAGTACTGTAACTATTTTCCATTAATGTATGAGTTGCTTGAGTTACAGGGTTTGTTTTAGCAGACATTTTCTGACTTATGTAATGTTTGACACTCTAATATATTGTTACCTACTGACAGATATCATTGATCTATCACAGTTACTTACCAGAGGAATACAAGATGGATGATGCACAGACCAATGTTATGAGGCAAAGGCTAGAAATTCTTGAACAATCCAGCCAGTTGGGAGGTGTATCTACAGCCTATTCACTGATGAAGCTGTGTAAAAGGTCCAGCACCTTGGTGATATACTGGCCGGGGATCTCCTGGTTGTGCAGTATTCTTTATCTGAAAGATCATATCCTGGTGTGGCCATACTTCAACTGTGTACAGATTCTCACAGATTATCCAGATTCATGCCTCATATATCTGGTCAAGCTCTCAATATTGTGGTTTTCTAGCAGGTTTGTTGCAATCACTCAGGGTTGCAGTCAAATAAATTAATCAACATTAGAGTTTCAGACTTCACACCCTTTATGACATCCATGCTACTACACACCACCTCTGTTATTCTATCACCTTTCTAACATTATGAGAGCATTATTTCAAAAGTGTCCCTATAGTTGGGCCTTAATCCCATCATTATGTATGGCTTTGCTCTACGAGGTTGAGAGGTATGTTACTAGCATTTAGTGGCATGACCTTTCATTTGCATTTCGTCGACTGTCTTATGTTGGTAGTATGGACCCCATGACATTCCCCACAATGAGACTATGGGTGAGGCTTAGGCCTTTGCCAGATGCCTGTAAGCCATGTGAGACTGATGCAGGCCATCTGTATCAAGGCAGTGCATTCTGTTACTCATATGTTCGCAGGCTGCCAGGCAGTGGATCCCTCTGGGGTGACAGTGGTAAGTGACTCAGGTTTTACTGACAATCACTTTCTGTTCATATTGATCCATCACTCTGGGTGACAGCAGGATGCTGCTTGCGGCTAGAGACATACCTACATGGGACACATATTCATCATGCTGCATCATGTCTGTCTTTCTATAGTCAGTGAGGTACTTCTGACATTATTCACACCACCATGAACCTGGCTAGTGTGATACCTGTTCCTGTTGTGGTGTGACTTGAGTGCATGTGTGATATGGCAGATTATGGCACCTGCCAAACAAGTAATCGTGACTTTCTCTTTATCCTGCCTGGTGTGTGGCACATCTGTGTGTCTCAAAGTGGAGTCTTCTATGAGCAATATGTTGTAAGTGTGGTAAGGCCTTAGTGTTTGCAGGACCCTGGTGTGTGAAGTGTGCGTGGTCTGTGGTGTGTAGGTTTGGGAAGTTCTCATGTATTTTTGCCTATGGGGTGTCCTTTACTTGGGGTTTGATTTGTTGTGGACCTCCACTTATGTGGGTGTGTGTTGTGCATTTGCAGGTGATGCTTACTGACTCCATACACTGCAGGGCACCTATGTTACTGCAAAATATGCTCTGGTGTGCACATTCTCCATTTGTCTTGCCAGTGATTTCCCCCCTTTTGTGTCTCTTTTCTTTTTGTAGTCATCACAGGCTTTGCCCACAGTGGCTTTTTTTTCTTTGTTAAAAGCCTAAATTTT
>NW_025055134.1:0-9762 GCF_019279795.1 Protopterus annectens
GGGGGAAAATGGGCCCCCAATTTCCGTTTCAGCTTTCCTGCATTTCAAGCATGTTTCTGCATAGAGAAAATAACCCTGGAAAGTTGTTTTTCTCCAAGAGGGAAAAAGCTAGGAGGCTGAAACTCTGCAGGTGTGTAGGGTACTATCCACCCTACAAAGGGGTAGGGCAATCCTGGTTCTGGCTTAACTGCCGTTTCAGTATATTAGTTTATTGTTTAAGCTTTTCCCTATGCGACAAGCATGTTTCTGCGCTGAAAAAAAATAGCCTGGAAGTTGTTTTTCTGGGGAAAAAGCTGGGAGGCTGAAACGCTGGAGGTGTGTAGGAATTATATCCACCTACAAGAGGTGAGGGCAATCCTGGTTCTGGCTTAACTGCCAGTTTCAGTATGACCGTTTATTGTTTTAAGCTTTCCCAAGCAATTTCAAGCAGGTTCCTGACCAGGGAAAAAATAACCCTGGAAGGAGTTTAACCTCCCAGGAGGAAAAAGCTGGGAGGCTGAAACTATCTGCTGGGTGTGTAGGGTACTATCCACCATTGATACCACAAAGGGTAGGGCAATCCTGTGGTTCACTGAAGCAACTGCCAGTTTCCTAGTAGTACCATGACCGTTTATTGTTTTAGCTTCCTATGCATTTCAAGCATGTATGTGTTCTGCATGAGAAAAAATGGCCTGGAAAGTTGTTTTTCTCCAAGAGGGAAAAAGCTAGGAGGCTGAAACTCTGCAGGTGTGTAGGGTATTATCCACCCTACAAAGGGTTAGGCAATCCTGGTTCTGGCTTAAGTACTGGTTTCAGTATGACCGTTTATTGTTTTTACCTTTGTTGTTGCATTTCCAGCATGTTTCTGCATAGTGAATAAATAACCCTGGAAAGTTGTTTTTCTCCAAGAGGGAAAAAGCTTGGAGGCTGAAACTATGCAGGTGTGTAGGGTACTATCCACCCTACAAAGGGGTAGGGCAATCCTGGTTCTGGCTTAACTGCCAGTTTCAGTATGACCGTTTATTGTTTTTAGCTTTCCCTATGCATTTCAAGCATGTTTCTGCATAGAGAAAAAAATAACCCTGGAAAGTTGTTTTTTCTCCAAGAGGGAAAAAGCTAGGAGGCTGAAACTCTGCAGGTGTGTAGGGTACTATCCACCCTACAAAGGGGTAGGGCAATCCTGGTTCTGGCTTAACTGCCAGTTTCAGTATGACCGTTTATTGTTTTAGCTTTCCCTATGCATTTCAAGCATGTTTCTGCATAGAGAAAAAATAACCCTGGAAAGTTGTTTTCTCCAAGAGGGAAAAAGCTAGGAGGCTGAAACTATGCAGGTGTGTAGGGTACTATCCACCTACAAAGGGGTAGGGCAATCCTGGTTCTGGCTTAACTGCCAGTTTCAGTATGACCGTTTATTGTTTTAGCTTTCCCTATGCATTTCAAGCATGTTTCTGCATAGAGAAAAATAACCCTGGAAAGTTGTTTTTTCTCCAGGAGGAAAGTAGCTAGGAGGCTGAAACTCTGCAGGTGTGTAGGTTACTATCCACCCTACAAAGGGGTAGGGCAATCCTGGTTCTGGCAAAAGTGCTAGTTTCAGTATGACCGTTTATTGTGTTTAGCTTTCCCTATGCATTTCAAGCATGTTTCTGCATAGAGAAAAAATAACCCTGGAAAGTTGTTTTTTCTCCAAGAGGGAAAAAGCTAGGAGGCTGAAACTCTGCAGGTGTGTAGGGTACTATCCACCCTACAAAGGGGTAGGGCAATCCTGGTTCTGGCTTAACTGCCAGTTTCAGTATGACCGTTTATTGTTTTAGCTTTCCCTATGCATTTCAAGCATGTTTCTGCATAGAGAAAAAATAACCCTGGAAAGTTGTTTTTCTCCAAGAGGAAAAAGCTAGGAGGCTGAAACTCTGCAGGTGTGTAGGGTATTATCCACCCTACAAAGGGGTAGGGCAATCCTGGTTCTGGCTTAACTGCCAGTTTCAGTATGACCGTTTATTTTTTTAGCTTTCTTTTTGCATTTCAAGCATGTTTCTGCATAGAGAAAAAATAACTATGGAAAGTTGTTTTCTCCAAGAGGGAAAAAGCTAGGATGCTGAGACTCTGCAGGTGTGTAGGGTACTATCCACCCTACAAAGGGGTAGGATAATCCTGGTTCTGGCTTAACTACCAGTTCAGTATGACCGTTTATTGTTGTTAGCTTTCCCTATGCATTTCAAGCATGTTTCTGCATAGAAAAAAAATAACCCTGGAAAGTTGTTTTTCTCCAAGAGGGAAAAAGCTAGGAGGCTGAAACTCTGCAGGTGTGTAGGGTACTATCCACCCTACAAAGGGGCAGTGGACAATCCTGGTTCTGAATTAACTGCCAGTTTCAGTATGACCGTTTATTGTTTTTAGCTTTCCCTATGCATTTCAAGCATGTTTCTGCATAGAGAAAAAAAAAAACATGGAAAGTTGTTTTTCTCCAAGAGGGAAAAAGCTAGGAGGCTGAAACTCTGCAGGTGTGTAGGGTACTATCCACCCTACAAAGGGGTGATGGGCAATCCACCTGGTTCTATGGCTTAACTGCCAGTTTCAGGTGGCATGACCGTTTATTGTTTTTCTAGCTTTCCCTTTGCATTTCAAGCATGTTTCTGCATAGAGAAATAATAACCCTGGAAAGTTGTTTTTTTTCTAGAGGGGAAAAGCTAGGAGGCTGGAAACTCTGCAGGTGTGTAGAGTATTATCCACCCTACAAAAGGGAGTAGAGAACAATCCTGGTTCTGGCTTAACTCAGTTTCGAAAGTATGACCATTTATTGTTTTAGCTTTCTTTTTTGCATTTCCTTAAAGCATGTTTCTGCATAGAGAAAGGAAAGGAGGAGTACCTGGAAGAGTTATTTTTTCTCCAAGAGCGAAAAAGCTAGGAGGCTGAAGCTCTGCAGGTGTGTAGGGTACTATCCACCCTTCAAATGGGTAGGGAAATCCTGATTCTGGCTTAACTTCTAGTTTCAGTATGACCGTTTATTGTTTTTAGCTTTCCCTATCCATTTCAAGCATGTGTTTCTGCATGAGAAAAAGTAACCCTGGAAGTTGTTTTTTCTCTCCAAAGAGGGAAAAAATAAGAGCCTATGAGAAGAACTCTGCAGGTGCTTTGTAAGGATTGCTATCCCACACTGCCACCTACTCCTCAAGGGGCAGAGGCAATCCTGGTTCTGGCTTAACTGCCAGTTTCAGTATGACCATTTATGATGTTTTAGCTTTCCCTATACCATTTCAAGCAGTTTTCTGCATAGAGGAAAAAATAACCCTGGAAAGAGTTGTTTTTCTCCAGGAAAAAGCTAGAGGCTGAAACTCTGGGACAGGTGTGCAGGGTATATCCACCCTACAAATGGAATTACAGAGGGCAATCCCTGGTTCTGAAGCTTAACTGCCAGTTTCGAGTATGACAGTTTATTGTGTTTGGCTTTCTTTGTGCATTTCAAGCATATTTTCTCAGAGAGAAAAAAATACCTGTCTGAAAGTTGTTTTTTCTCCAAGGGAAAAAGCTAAGGAGGCTGAAACTCTGCAGGTGTGTAGGGTACAATCCATCTTACAAAGGGGTAGGGCAATCCTGGTTCAGGCTTAACTGCCAGTTTCAGTATGACCGTTTATTGTTTTTAGCTTTCCCTATGCATTTCAAGCATGTTTCTGCATAGAGAAAAAATAACCCTGGAAAGTTGTTTTTTTTTTCTCCAAAGGCAGGAGGGAAAAAGCTAGGAGGCTGAAACTCTGCAGGTGTGTAGGGTACAATCCACCCTACAAAGAGGTGGGGCAATCCTGGTTCTGGCTTAACTGCCAGTTTCAGTATGACCGTTTATTGTTTATAGCTTTCCCTATGCATTTCAAGCATGTTTCTGCATAGAGAAAAATAATCCTGGAAAGTTGTTTTTCTCCAAGAGGGAAAAAGCTAGGAGGCTGAAACTCTGCAGGTGTGTAGGGTACTATCCACCCTACAAAGGGGTAGGGCAATCCTGGTTCTGGCTTAACTGCCAGTTTCAGTATGACCGTTTATTGTTTTCCTATGCATTTCAAGCATGTTTCTGCATAGAGAAAAAATAACCCTGGAAAGTTGTTTTTCTCCAAGAGGAAAAAGCTAGGAGGCTGAAACTCTGCAGGTGTGTAGGGTATTATCCACCCTACAAAGGGGTAGGGCAATCCTGGTTCTGGCTTAACTGCCAGTTTCAGTATGACCGTTTATTGTTTTTAGCTTTCTTTTGCATTTCAAGCATGTTTCTGCATAGAGAAAAAATACCTGTGGAAAGTTGTTTTTCTCCAAGAGGGAAAAAGCTAGGAGGCTGAAACTATGCAGGTGTGTAGGGTACTATCCACCCTACAAAGGGGTAGGGCAATCCTGGTTCTGTCTTAACTGCCAGTTTCAGTATGACCGTTTATTGTTTTTAGCTTTCCCTATGCATTTCAAGCATGTTTCTGCATAGAGAAAAAATAACCCTGGAAAGTTGTTTTTCTCCAAGAGGGAAAAGCTAGGAGGCTGAAACTCTGCAGGTGTGTAGGGTACTATCCACCCTACAAAGGGGCAGGGCAATCCTGGTTCTGGCTTAACAGCCAGTTTCAATATGACTGTTTATTGTTTCTAGCTTTCCCTATGCATTTCAAGCATGTTTCTGCATAGAGAAAAATAACCCTGGAAAGTTGTTTTTCTCCAAGAGGGAAAAAGCTAGGAGGCTGAAACTCTGCAGGTGTGTAGGGTACTATCCACCCTACAAAGGGGTAGGGCAATCCTGGTTCTGGCTTAACTGCCAGTTTCAGTATGACCGTTTATTGTTTTTAGCTTTCCTATGCATTTCAAGCATGTTTCTGCATAGAGAAAAATAACCCTGGAAAGTTGTTTTTCTCCAAGAGGGAAAAAGCTAGGAGGCTGAAACTCTGCAGGTGTGTAGGGTATTATCACCCTACAAAGGGGTAGGGCAATCCTGGTTCTGGCTTAACTGCCAGTTTCAGTATGACCGTTTATTGTTTTTAGCTTTCTTTTTGCATTTCAAGCATGTTTCTGCATAGAGAAAAAATAACCCTGGAAAGTTGTTTTTTTCCAAGAGGGAAAAAGCTAGGAGGCTGAAACTCTGCAGGTGTGTAGGGTACTATCCACCCTACAAAGGGGTAGGGCAATCCTGGTTCTGGCTTAACTGCCAGTTTCAGTATGACCGTTTATTGTTTTAGCTTTCCCTATGCATTTCAAGCATGTTTCTGCATAGAGAAAAAATAACCCTGGAAGTTGTTTTTCTCCAAGAGGGAAAAAGCTAGGAGGCTGAAACTCTGCAGGTGTGTAGGGTATTATCCACCCTACAAGGGGGTAGGGCAATCCTGGTTCTGGCTTAACTGCCAGTTTCAGTATGACCGTTTATTGTTTTTAGCTTTCCCTATGCATTTCAAGCATGTTTCTGCATAGAGAAAAATAACCATGGAAAGTTGTTTTTCTCCAAGAGGGAAAAAGCTAGAGGGTGAAACTCTGCAGGTGTGGGGTACTATCCACCTACAAAGCGGTGAACAATCCCTGGTTCTGGCTACAACTTGCCAGTTTCAGTATGACCGTTTATTGTTTCTATTAAGCTTTCCTTTTGCATTTTTCAAGCATGTTTCTGCATAGAAAAAATAAGCCCTGTGGTAAGTTGTTTTTTCTCCAAAAGAGGGAAAAAGCTAGAGGCTGAAACTCTGCAGGTGTGTGGGGTGCACTATCCACCCTACAAAGGGTAGGGCAATCCTGGTTCTGGCAACTGCCAGTTTCGGTATGACCGTTTATTGTTTTTAGCTTTCCCTATGCATTTCAAGCATGTTTCTGCATAGAGACAAAAATAACTTCCTGGAAAGTTGTTTGTTTCTCCAAGAGGGGAAAAAAACTAAGGCTGAAACTCTGCAGGTGTGTAAGGTACTATCCACCACTACAAAGGGGTGAATTTATGTAATCCTGGTTCTGGCTTAACTTTGCCAGTTTCAGTATGACCGTTTATTGTTTTAGCTTTCCTACGCGCATTTCAAGCATAGTTTCTGCATAGAAAAAATAACGCTGGAAAGTTGTGTTTCTCCAAGAGGGAAAAAGGCAGGACGCTGAAACTCTGCAGGTGTGTAGGGTACAATCAACCTACAAAGGGGTAGAGCAATCCTGGTTCTGGCTTAACTGCCAGTTTCAGTATGACCGTTTATTGTTTTTAAGTTTCCCTTTGCATTTCAAGCATGTTCCTGCATAGAGAAAATATAACCCTGGTAAATTGTTTTTCTCCAAGAGGAAAAAGCACCAAAAGGAGGCAGAAACTCTGCAGGTGTGTAGGGTATTTTCCACCCTACAGGAAAGTGGTAGGGCAATCCTGGTTCTGGCTTAACTGCCAGTTTCAGTATGACCATTTATTGTTTTAGCTTTCCTTTTCTTTTTCAAGCATGTTTCTGCATAGAGAAAAAATAACCCTGGAAAGTTGTTTTTCTCCAAGAGGAAAAAGGCTAGGGGGCTGAAACTCTGCAGGTGTGTAGCGTATTATCCACCCTACAAAAGGGTAGAGAAATCCTGGTTCTGGCTTAACTGCCAGTTTCAGTATGACCATTTATTGTTTTAGCTTTCCCTATGCATTTCAAGCATGTTTCTGCATAGAGAAAAAATAACCCTGGAAAGTTGTTTTCTCCAAGAGGAAAAAAGCTAGGAGGCTGAAACTCTGCAGGTGTGTAGGGTACTATCCACCCTACAAAGGGGTAGGGCAATCCTGGTTCTGGCTTAACTGCCAGTTTCAGTATGACCGTTTATTGTTTTTAGCTTTCCCTATGCATTTCAAGCATGTTTCTGCATAGAGAAAAAATAACCCTGGAAAGTTGTTTTTCTCCAAGAGGGAAAAAGCTAGGAGGCTGAAACTCTGCAGGTGTGTAGGGTACTATCCACCCTACAAAGGGGTAGGGCAATCCTGGTTCTGGCAAGACTGCCAGTTTCAGTATGACCGTTTATTGTTTTTAGCGTTCTCTACGCATTTCAAGCATGTTTCTGCATAGAGAAAAAATTACCCTGGAAAGTTGTTTTCTCCAAGAGGGAAAAAGCTAGGAGGCTGAAACTCTGCAGGTGTGTTACTATCCAACCTACAAAGGGGTAGGGCAATCCTGGTTCTGGCTTAACTGCCAGTTTCAGTATGACCGTTTATTGTTTTTAGCTTTCCCTATGCATTTCAAGCATGTTTCTGCATGGAGAAAAATAACCCTGGAAAGTTGTTTTTCTCCAAGAGGGAAAAAGCTAGGAGGCTGAAACTCTGCAGGTGTGTAGGGTACTATCCACCCTACAAAGGGGTAGGGCAATCCTGGTTCTGGCTTAACTGCCAGTTTCAGTATGACCGTTTATTGTTTTCAGCTTCCCTATGCATTTCAAGCATGTTTTTGCATAGAAAAAATACCCATGGAAAGTTGTTTTTCTCCAAGAGGAAAAAGCTAGGAGGCTGAAACTCTGCAGGTGTGTAGGGTACTATCCACCCTACAAAGGGGTAGGGCAATCCTGGTTCTGGCTCAACTGCCAGTTTCAGTATGACCATTTATTGTTTTTAGCTTTCCGTATGCATTTCAAGCATATTTCTGCATAGAGAAAAATACCCCTGGAAAGTTGTTTTTCTCCAGAGGGAAAAAGCTAGGAGGCTGAAACTCTGCAGGTGTGTAGGGTACTATCCACCCTACAAAGGGGTAGGGCAATCCTGGTTCTGGCTTAACTGCCAGTTTCAGTATGACCGTTTATTGTTTTAGCTTTTCCTTTGCATTTCAAGCATGTTTCTGCATAGAGAAAAAATAACCCTGGAAGAAAGCTAGGAGGCTGAAACTCTGCAGGTGTGTAGGGTACTATCCACCCTACAAAGGGGTAGGGCAATCCTGGTTCTGGCTTAACTGCCAGTTTCAGTATGACCGTTTATTGTTTTTAGCTTTCCCTATGCATTTCAAGCATGTTTCTGCATAGAGAAAAATAACCCTGGAAAGTTGTTTTTCTCCAAGAGGGAAAAAGCTAGGAGGCTGAAACTCTGCAGGTGTGTAGGGTGCTATCCACCTGGGGTAGGGCAATCCTGGTTCTGGCAACTGCCAGTTTCAGTATGACCGTTTATTGTTTTAGCTTTCCCTATGCATTTCAAGCATGTTTCTGCATAGAGAAAAATAACCCTGGAAAGTTGTTTTTCTCCAAGATGGAAAAAGCTAGGAGGCTGAAACTCTGCAGGTGTGTGGGGTACTATCCACCCTACAAAGGGGTAGGGCAATCCTGGTTCTGGCTTAACTGCCAGTTTCAGTATGACCGTTTATTGTTTTTAGCTTTCCTATGCATTTCAAGCATGTTTCTGCATAGAAAAAATAACCCTGAAAAGTTGTTTTTCTCCAAGAGGAAAAAGCTAGGAGGCTGAAACTCTGCAGGTGTGTGGGGTACTATCCACCCTACAAAGGGGTAGGGCAATCCTGGTTCTGGCTTAACTGCCAGTTTCAGTATGACCGTTTATTGTTTTAACTTTCCCTATGCATTTCAAGCATGTTTCTGCATAGAGAAAAATAACCCTGGAAAGTTGTTTCTCTCCAAGAGCAAAAAGCAAGGAGGCTGAAACTCTGCAGGTGTGTAGGGTACTATCCACCCTACAAAGGGGTAGGGCAATCCTGGTTCTGGCTTAACTGCCAGTTTCAGTATGACCGTTTATTGTTTTTAGCTTTCCCTTTGCATTTCAAGCATGTTTTTGCATAGAGAAAAAATACCCCTGGAAAGTTGTTTATTTGTCTCCAAGACGAAAAAGCTAGGAAGCTGAAACTCTGCAGGTGTGTGGGGTACTATCCACCCTACAAAGGGGTAGGGCAATCCTGGTTCTGGCCAAACTGCCAGTTTCAGTATGACCGTTTATTGTTTTTAGCTTTCCCTATGCATTTCAAGCATGTTTCTGCATAGAGAAAAAATACCCCTGGAAAGTTGTTTTTCTCCAAGAGGGAAAAAGCTAGGAGGTTGAAACTCTGCGGGTGTGTAGGGTATTATCCACCCTACAAAGGGGTAGGGCAATCCTGGTTCTGGCTTAACTGCCAGTTTCAGTATGACCGTTTATTGTTTTTAGCTTTCTTGTTGCATTTCAAGCATGTTTCTGCATAGAGAAAAAATACCCCTGGAAAGTTGTTTTTCTCCAAGAGGAAAAAGCTAGGAGGCTGAAACTCTGCAGGTGTGTAGGGTATTATCCACCCTACAAAGGGGTAGGGCAATCCTGGTTCTGGCTTAACTGCCAGTTTCAGTATGACCGTTTATTGTTTTTAGCTTTCCCTATGCATTTCAAGCATGTTTCTGCATAGAGAAAAAATAACCCTAGAAAGTTGTTTTTCTCCAAGAGAAAAAAAGCTAGTAGGCTGAAACTCTGCATGTGTGTAGAGTATTATCCACCCTACAAAGGGGTAGGGCAATCCTGGTTCTGGCAAAACTGCCAGTTACAGTATGACCGTTTATTGTTTTAGCTTACCTATGCATTTCAAGCATGTTTCTGCATAGAGAAAAAATAACCCTGGAAAGTTGTTTTCTCCAAGAGGAAAAAGCTAGGAGGCTGAAACTCTGCAGGTGTGTAGGGTACTATCCACCCTACAAAGGGGTGGGGCAATCCTGGTTCTGTCAACTGCCACTATCAGTATGACCGTTTATTGTTTTTACCTTTTCCTATGCATTTCAAGCATGTTTCTGCATAGAGAAAAAATAACCCTGGAAAGTTGTTTTTCTCCAAGAGGAAAAAGCTAGGAGGCTGAAACTCTGCAGGTGTGTAGGGTATTATCCACCCTACAAGGGTAGGGCAATCCT
>NW_025055135.1:0-8636 GCF_019279795.1 Protopterus annectens
ACTCAGGCTCTACCAGACAAAGAGGAGGTCATTCATCCCACAATCAACAAAGAAGGTTATAAGGGTATGATTGTTGGTCCTGTGTGAGGAGAGACACACAATGGTGTGTGGCAATATCTATGTTACAGCCCTGAGATTGCCTTGGTCCACTGATATACCATAGCGGATTGCTCAGTAGTTATATGGGTACACTGTTGTGTTGTGTGGGGAAACAATGGCACATGATCTGGGTTGGGATATGGCAAGTGGTAAAAATCATGTGAGAACACTCTTCAACATTTCCTGATTGATGTAGTGAATACCCAACTATGGTGCTTCAGCGTGAATATTAAGGACACATGCTATTGAGCCAGGGTATCTGTAGTCCCATGTGACGTTGCGGCGTCCAATTAGCCCACTATATTTCCTTGCATAACAGCAACAGATCCATACATATGATATAACATAAGTAAAAAGGATATATTACTGTGCAGCTAAATTAATAATTGATAAAGTTCTAACACAAGAACACAGGGTAGTGAAGGAAAGGAAGGGGAGAAATCAAATGCCATCAAGGAAATATCAAACAGAGAAAATTATAAAACAATTAAGACAAGTGTCACCAGCAGGGAAGACTATGAAGAGGATTAGATCAACAAAATACTAAGAAAGATTGATGGATAAAAGCAACGCCAGTATTACAACAAATCAGATCTATCATGCACTAATACAAATAACAAACCAAAATTTGCAGCACAGGTGGAAAACTTTAGAAGATAAATGAAAAGAGGCAAGTACAAAATAAGCAATTTATCGATGACCTAAAAATGTTTTATAGATAATATAATATAAGGAAGAACTGAAAGACCACAAAAAGAAGAAATAGATACATTTTGGGAAGTATTTGAAGTCCTGGGGAAATATAAATAAAGATGCTAAATGGATAGAAGTAAAGAAAAGAACAAGTGGATGAAAGGCAGGATATGAAATGGGGATTGAATTAACTGAGATTGAATGTTAAAAGCTCTAATTGGAAAACCCACCAGATGGTGAATTCCAACTTTATGGAAAGGTATTAATATCTTTGCACAAAGATTTAGCTCATGAGTAAGAACTATATTTATATGCACACCTGAACAGACACCAACCTGGTTAACAGAAAAATATAACATTTAAGAGTGAACTTAAAATTACAGACCAGTAACTTGTTTAACAAATGGCAAACTATGTATGGGAATTGATGGCCATCAGAAAGCTAGAGTCACGAAGGAAAACTCAATTATGGCAGTAGGAACAAAGGCAATAAAAGAAAGTCATAAGGAACAAAGGATCATTAGCTGTTAAAAAAAGTCATAATGGGAGAACTGTAAAAGGGTAGAATCTACCACATTTATGGAAAAAGAGCTTAAAAAAAGCCGGTATAAGAGTTACACCCAACACCACTACATTACAGTAATTAAAGAAACAGTGGCAAGATCACTTGCACCCGAAGCCATGATAAAAATCAAAAGTGAAGCAGTCCGTGGGTGACTGTCACTGTTGTATTCTGCCCTAGCCTCAACCCATTATTGCTCACTTAACAGCCGTAGCTATGTATTATAATTTGGTTCCTAGAACAGAAAGTGTAAAATGACTCCTCATCATCTTTGACAATGATTAAAAATCCGTGTAGCCCATCAGATGAGGAACTGAAAGCACACCCGCAAGTTTTCAAACTTTTCAGATGATATAAGAATGCCATTTGTCTTGATAAATGTAAAGCAACCTTAGAACAGAATACTGCAACACCAGGAAAACTTTAGTTATGTACTCACCATAACTTCACAGATGTTGGGGATCCATCTTCGCCCATATTCTGACTGTCGATGGGTCGAGCTGACCGGCTCCGACTCGGCACGCTTATTAAAGAGCGAAGTTCTTATTGGCTGAGCTAAGAATCTGCATGCACCACTGCTCAGTCCCTCAGGAATTAGCGTTTGTCTCAAGATACATGCACACACGCATGCAATTGCTTATAAGGTCATTGACAGATGACACAAGACAAAAACAGTAGAACCTGAAATCAAGCCAATCTCTGACCCCCAAGGCAGGGGTAGTGGGAGATAGAATGAAGGAGATGGGATCCCAAACACTGAAGTTATGGTGGAAAAGCATAACTGGGTGCATGTTATGTGATCCTATCTCGCTTGCTATTCTGACTGATGTACAGCCGCCTTAGCAATTCTGGGTGGTTTACTGAAAACACTCCTGAGTGGTCATGGGTCCAAAATGATGCTCATCCTTTAGACACATCCAATTTATATAGTGGGAAATGAAAGTGTGCGGGTTGAACATCCAAGCAGCCGCATAATGTCTCAGAAATAGCTGCAGAGCCAGAATGGAATGCAACAGAGGCAGCCACAGTCTCTAGTAGAGTGAGTTTTGACAGACGCTAAAGTTGTTTATTTTGAAGAGGAATAAGCCTGAGTTATGCAATCCTGATCCATTTTAAAATAGTAGCTTAGTGATGGTTTTTGCCCAGTTGATTATCTCGAAAAGGATTAATGCGCACAACTGATCTGTTTTCCGAATTTGTTGAGTCTCATTTGTAGATAGAAGCAATTGCTCAGAACATCCGTAAATGTAAGCGGAATGCGTATTCCGCTTGTTTGGCACTGAAAGAAACCAGGTAGCTCCAAGGACTATGGAGACAGAGATGTTTCAGAACAAACTTTAAACAAAAGATGATTAGTCAAAGTGGGATACTTCATCCCAGAAAATCAAGTAACGGTGGTTTGACAGATAGCTTGGAAGTTCTGAAACTCTTTCTGCAGAGGTAATTATAAACCAGAAGGCAGTTTCTCTGAGACAGATATTTCTAAACCTCATGCGAAAATATCCAAAGGGGGGGGAAGATGTTAAGGCAACGGCACCAAATCAAACAAGAATCACAATGAGGCGGAGATGAAAACCTGGGGTTCGAAAGCACCTTTCATGAAAGTTTTATACAATCTTGCTGCTCATCAAAGGTGGCCTATGGACTGGAAAATTTGGGAGGAGGCCGTTAGTTGACCTTAATAGTAGAGACCGAAAGAACCCCGACGTCAAGGATGTTAAAAATTTCCAAGACCCTCCATCGGGGCAGTAATAGGTCCAAGCCTCTGAGTTGGTTCCCAGATAAGCAAACCCTCCCACCCCACGTGTACACTTTAGTGGTGCCTGTAATGGAAGAGGAAACGTGAATAACTTCGGTCCAAGGTGTGATTTCTGGACTATAGTCGAAGCTGGAGGATGTTTGTTAATTTCAAAGTAACTGCGGTTATGTCCACCTGATGAACCAGAAGGTCTGAACAGATTCCAAGAACCAAGGACCCGCCCGGGTATATTTCTGTAGGTGGGTGGGAACCATAACGTGACGAGCCAGCATGTGAGTACTATTAGAATCATTGTGGACCCAATTGGGAAGCTTGATGACTTTGGTGGCGGAATCGGAGGGAAAGCATGGGCAGTCCTGTTGGCCAAGTGGTTGGACTAGAGGAACCAGAAGCCCTCGACGCTCAAGAAAAAGAACCTTTGCACTGTGGTGCCTCAGGAGGTTAGTGTAAACAGGGTCGCATGCGCGAACTCCCCACCTTCTGGCACTTAGAGCTGCTGCCTGCCTCAGAGACTCACCTGTGAGGAGAAAGTATTAGTCCTGCTGAGTCTGTCTGCTAATACAATGGATTTGCCCTGAATGTGGGTCGCGCTACCAGGAAGCGCTTTTGGTAGCCACTTCCTCTGCTCATTCCCACCTCATGGCCCTCTCTTCAGTGGGGGTAAAAGATCTGTCCCTCCCTTGCTTGTTTAGAGTTGCCTGCACTGTCAGACATGTTGTCTGTGTGGATGGCTATAAATGCCTTGAGGGAGAAAGTTGTGAGGGCTTCTAGGACAGAAGTACAGCCCTCTACCTAAATACATTGATATGGGAGAATTGTTTTGTTTGAAGCCAAGAACCCTGAACTGACCTGTCTAAGACACAATGCCCCACCTGCCTGGGAGGCATCCGCGGTCAAGGTGGCTGCAATCTGAGGGCACCAGTGGTCTTCCTGATTCAGATTGGATGCGAAGCCACCAGTGGAACCCTGGCTTGGTATGCTTCTGTAATCAGTATGTGACAGATGAGGGGAGACTCTGAAAGGACCATTGTGCTGATGGGTCAGGCCACTGAATTGCTGTGCAACTCCTTGCCAGAGGAAACGGGAAGAACTGTGGCATACGAAACCAAGCGTGACCATCCTGGCTGGGCTGATCTTAGAAGCAGGCTTCCCGGACTTGATCTTGTGTTTGTACCTCTGCAGAAGCAAAGATCGCAGACACTCTGAGTCTATCTCACCCCAAGTGAACCCATGCCTGAGAAGGCAGCAAGACAGACTTTGACCAGTTGGAATGTAATTCCCAGGGAAGCACCCAGGGAGTTGGGGTGGCTTGCAGGTTTTTCTGCAGTAGATGCCTGGTGGTGGCAGTCAGGAGCCAATGTCCAGATAGGGAAACACTTTGGAACTGAGTTCTCCTGTGTGAGTGCCTCACTGCCAAACACTTGTGAACACCCTGGGGCTGTGGTGAGACCAAAGGGCAGAGCACAAACTGAAATGACCGCCTCCCAGGCTGAAGCGTTAGATACCTCCTGACCTGATGTGTGATAATATGCCCTGAGATTCCATGGAGGACATCCAAACATCTTTCTCCAGCAATGGAGAATGGATTGTAGAGTGATCTGAATTTGGACCTCATGATCGACTGTTTAGTTTGTTGAGATCCAAAATATCCCAGGTCCCCTGTCTTTTTGGCACAAAAGAACCTGAGCAATTTTGATCCGATCTGGTCTGTGGGGACCGGTTGATGACTCCTTTTCTAGCAGCAGCTTTGAAACACTGCTGCAATTTCTTTGACTGGGTGGTGGGTCCAGGATTTTAAGCTGCAGTAAGCGTGGTGAAGGAATGGTGTAAACTCCCTCTCGGCACAATCCGAAGCACCCATCTGTCCTGGAGTAATAATTCCCAGGCTTTTAGGTAAGCTTAAGAAACGGCACCCGACCAGTCTCGGGAGCAGCACAGCCGGGCAAATCCTCATGAAGTGTGGGAGGTTGAAGAGCCACCAAAGGACCCGGGTAGGTTCCAGTGTTGCGGGGCTCCTGTCACTTGGGACGAAGTTTCAGAAAATTTCCTCCTCTGCCTCTGAAGGGAACTCCTGCTGTTGGGGAAAGAATTTTCAGATTTTATGGAACTATCTTCCCTCCTCTTTACTTTGGATAGCCAAAAGGAGTGGAGAAACGTGCTCCATTTTGGCAGATAAAGTCTTTCCCTCCTGCTCGCTGTGCCGGTAAGAGTGTCTCTACCTTTGGGTCCAAAACAAAGAGGACCCAATGTGAAACACGAAGGCTCAAATGATGCCAAACGGAGCCAGGCTTGTTCAGAGCCACGCCTGGTGCCTGCCGCTTTCGCCGCCTTCGGCCGTGGCGAAATGAAATGATGGATGAGTTAGGAACGAAGTTGTTGATGAAATAACCGAGAGCTAACCGACAGCCATGCTGCCTGTGTTACCTTGAGAGGAATCTGAGAGCCCCTGAGCAGATCCCCTCTGTAGTCTGGGTGAACAAAATAACTAGGGACCCGAGTAAAGGCCGCTGAAGGGTGCGCTCCCTGCACGGGTCCCATGCTCCTAGACTCCTTATTAGGAGGATGGACTTGACGCGAAGCCTGTCGGTCTCCAGCGTGTGCGGATGCTGCCCACCATGGCATCTACAGCCACGCCTTTCATCAAGAACCCTTCCTGTGTGGGTGACAAAAAATTTGTTAAAGGAGAAGGCATTGTCTGACAGTACCTGAGCTGGTTCCCATCCGACAAACCACACAACCAGTAGCTCGCCGGGAGCGTGAGAGACCCGTGAGGCGGAGGGCTGAGCCCCAAGGTTGGAGGGAACACTGACCATCAGCGGGAGGGGGGTTTTGGAATCAGCCCACCCTGTTGCTTGAGGAGCCTCTGTGAATGCCCCGCAAATGAGACATCATCCGAAAGATCCACTTTAAAATCTCTCCGCATCAACAAGATCAGTGTCCCAAGACCACTGTAAGTCTACATGCTTCTCCTGCACGATCTTTTCCTTGGGGCTCCTCCCAAGACACCCAAAAGACCCTTTGAGGGAGGGAACCCCAAGGGGGTAACCTCAGGTTTGGGTCTACCAACTAGAGACAGGGGAACTTCCAAAGACCCAGTCTCCATGCCCAGGAAGGTGCCGGAAGTGGAGATGGCTAAAGAAGATTTATTGGCACCTCATAGTTTCGAAGGCTGCAATTCCCCAGAATCCTGGGAGGGTCCACACCCAGAGCCATGATAGCAGACGGAAGTCCATGGGCCGAAGCAATCAGTAAAGCTCGGACCGACAGCATTGGTCCCGAGATCGCCACCTTCGGCCCGCCAAGAAGTCCGCTGTTAAACCCGCACCGAGGGCCGGGTTAGAGTAAAGGGTCGGGAGCCTAATTCTGCAAGATCTCTACTGCCCATCAGCACCTGCCTCGACGGGAGCCGAGGCGTGTCGGAGGAGCAATGGCAATGGAAGGAAGGTCGGCCCGCCGCGGTCGGAGCCGAACACTTTGAAAGCATCGGGACCCGGAAAGTTCCTGAGCACCTGCCCGGTCCCGACCAGACAGATATCCTTTGATGACCTGGAAGAGGGGGGAGGCTCCCCGGGGCCCCCAAAGGGACTAGGGGACCGGCTCGAACCTCGACATCGGCGGGGGAAAAAATTTCCATCGGTGCGGGGGCGGCCGAGGAGGAAGTGTCTGGGGGCAACCCCGGCTCCGGAAATGGAGCCGGGGGGACCCGCCCTCGATGCCCCAGCCATCGGCTCGAACCAAGGGGTCGAGGCTGGGGGATCGAGGGCTTCCCCCGGCTCCAAGTCCTGGAGCGAAGGAGAAGCCTGCCTATGTCTTTTGGGGGGGTCCCCCGGGCTGGTGGGGCCGAGCCCTTTTTTTTTGCAGGAGAAGGAGAGGATGCTAAAACTTCTTCAAAAGGGGTTTTAAAAAGGCCTTTCAAAATAAGTTTATTTTTCCCTCTTGGAGGACCCCCGGGGCGTGACACAGCTGCAGGACTCCTGCAAATGTTTGGCCCCAAAAAATACACACAGAGAGTGGTCATCTGTGATTGACATTTTAAAACTGCACTTAGTGCACTTTTTAAACCGAAGGCCTAGGAGCCTGGACATTATGGCAACAAATTTAGTAACTCTCCAGAAAAAAAACCCCCTAAGATCCAAAGAAAAATTAACTAAAGGATCCAAATAAATTAAAAAGAATTGACTGACAGGAAAACCCTTCAAAAAGGGCCTCTAGTCAAAAAAACAATCACACAAATTTTCCAAAAAATAAACCCTTCAACACAAAAAAACAAGATAGCTGTTAAAACAGCTTTTTTAAAAAGAAATTTCCCGACAGAAAAGTTAGTGAAAAACACTACTTGCTCAGCCAGCTCGAGACCACGTCTTTGCTTGTTAGCGGCAAAGCGAGATCTGGGGACTGGTAGTGGTGCATCCTGGGATATAGTAAGCTCAGCCAATAAGAGTTTCTTTTGGCATAAGCGTCCCAGTGGAGGAGGATCGGCTCCAAACCCATCAGTCAGAATGTAGGAGATAGGATCACATAACATCATATTTTAAAGAATGGAAAAAAATTGAAAAGTTATACATTTGGGGAACTGTTGAAGGATCAACAATAAAACACAAAAATGTGAAAAAAAATTATTGGAATAGTTCAGAAGATTTAAAATTTCCGGGAAAAGCACTGCATCTGGGAACAAATAAGCTATAAACCCAAATTTTCTTTCCTGTTAAACTTTTTGGATATTATTAAACATGTTGGAAGAAAGAAAAACAAGAAAAAATTATGTTTTTAAAAACGTTCCATGGGTTTTTCATCTCGCCTTTGTTCTTCGATGGGTTGAGCCCATCCTTGGCTCCACCCCACGCTCTGCATCTTAAAGCTCAGGCACAGTCCTATCCCACAATCCCCCAGTGCTAACCTCAGATCTAGTTTGCTAACACCAGAAGATACAATGATGCTAAGTAATTAAAAAACAAAGCCCAAAAACCTAGGTACTGAAAGGGGACCCTGACAACAGAAAGCCAGAGACAAAAAAGGTGTTGAAACAAGCGAAGGAATCCAAATCATGTTCTAAAAAAAAAGGCGGGGATGGAGGGGGGGGTAAGAACAAAGGAAAATGAACAATTCACATGGGGTTTTGGAAAACTTCTTTTTGTGAAATTGTTCAATCGTTTTTTCACAATGGGTCCCCAGCTCCTTTACCCTGGGTGGCTCATGGGAGAACATTCCTGAGACCGTGGAACCAAAGAGGCCCTATCTTTGAGTTCTTGTCCAACTTATAATGGAGAATGAAGGTATGAGGCTTGGGTTGCTGCCGCACAAATAGTATCCAAGGGCCCGGGGTGCATGGGCTAGAGATGTGGGCCCTGGTAGAATGAGCCTTGGGTTGAAAAGGTAATTGTTTTTTGTCTGTGAATAGATAAATTTAATACAATCTGTGCCATTTAGACAAGGTAAATTTTATAAATACCTTTTCTTTGGTCAGCAAAAAAAAGGGGGATTTTTTTTTAAAATAGGGGGGGGGGTTTTTTTTTTTTTGGTTTT
>NW_025055136.1:0-8131 GCF_019279795.1 Protopterus annectens
TTTTTCCCTTTTAAAAGGAACCCTTTTTCTACTTGCAATCTAAACAGTCTATTCTCTATCTCAAAAGCTCAGCACTTGCTCCTAAAGCTTTTTTATATAGGTAAAGTACTTGTATACTAAACAAAGTACTACATTAGCCTAGAACCCCAGTACCCATTTCCCTATAGGCCCCTTCTGACTCAGTTACACAGCAAACTTTTTCACTTTTTCTAGCATGTCAAGGGTCAGTTGCTGGCGTCCTCTCCTGTTCAGCTGGTGAATCTGGGCATCTTGAGGCAATGTTACAATTGCCTCATGTACACAGACAACCCTCCTTCTCCCACAAAACACAAATACAGGGAGAGATGCAACTATATAGCCAAACGGGAGGCTGAGCTCTCTCAACTCAGGACTGGCAAGACCAGAGAGGGGGGAAAAGGAAACCACGCACCCCAAAACCCAGTTTCACATAGAACTATCACAACTGCAAAACAAACACATAAACACACAAAGACATACTGGAGGCACTGATAAAAAATCTACCAAAACTACAGAGGCCTCCAAAGCAGACACCCAAGCAACTGCCCCCTCAAGACATAAGACATGCAACACATAGTTCTCAAAGTCAGTGTGCTAAACAGTCACAGCCCTTAAGGCCAAACACAATGCCAGACACACAAGGTGACTCCATAGTCAGACACACGGGCGCCCCACTCACCACACTGAACAATGAAAACACCACAGTAACCTGCCTGTCAGGCTAGAATCCCCACAAAACACAAGCACTCAGGTCACTCCACAGCAAGTACAAGTATGACTCAGTCATTGTCCATCCCGGTGTAAAGGACCTGAGATCCCCCCTGGACTACATGAAAAGAGACATAGAGGAGCTCTCTTTTGGCCCGGGGTATGATCCTGTCCCTGAGCAGTATCCTACCCTCACCAAGAATGATGCCACAATACAGAGACAAAATGATCAGCTTTAATAATTGGCTTAATTACTGGTGTCATTCTAAGGGGGTCCAATGTCTGTCTGCCTGGGATGACATGCTTGACAAGCCACGCTGCCGGGCGGCTTGCACCTGTCACCCTGGGCTTCGGATATTGGCAAAGGCTCTTGCCACCCCATAGTGCCTTTTTTAGGCAAGGCTCAAATGATAAACCTACCGCCCTAGAAAACAAAAATGGAGAAAAACTAAGGGTAATACTGCACAATGCCAGAAGTCTAAACCTCAATATGCACCCTCGAAGCCCTCCTCAGTATGGAAACATCGATGTCTGTGCTGTGACTGAAACCTGGTTCAAGGCTCCTGAGAGCACCCCAGCACTATCAGGTTATACCTCATATCATGCGTTCCGGCCCCAAAATCCGGACGAGACCTCAATAGGAGTGGGAGTATCCATATTCAAAAAGGATAGCCACACCACCAGGTTGGTGGCAATACAAGCATCGGAGACCATCCAGGTGCAATTAACCATAGGTAAAACTCCCCTACAGTTTGTAACATGCTACAGACCACCTTCTCAAACTCAGGAAACCCACACAGCCTTCCTGAAGACACTGGAGAGTATGAATGTCTCTCCAAACACCATCATATTGGGTGACTTCAACTACCCAAACATAGACTGGGAACATTACTCAAGCCCCAACACCCTAGCCCAAAGGTTCCTTGAGTTCATAAACTCAAATGCTATGGAACAACTAGTCACCATTCCCCACAAGAGGAGAAAATATACTAGACCTGATCATCACAAACATGGGGACAAAATGCTCCCCCAAATATATCCCTCATTGGTAAGATCAGAGCATAAATTAATCTCACTGGAGATCCACATCCCCCCCCCCCAGCAAAAAAGAACACAGTGGAGAACTTCTCAAAAGCAAACTTCACACTTCTTAAGACTGGGTGGTATCCTTCAAGGCCCCAGCCAGTGGAAACCACAACCCACCCGAAACCCTTACAAATGCCTTCTAAACACCTCCAGGAATGTATGGATCAAGCAATCCCTAATAAAATCAAGCCCCTTTACCAAAGGGGCCGGTCTGGTGGACCCCAGCCATAAACAAACTCTACAACAAGGGGAAAGCTACTACATGACAGAGCAAAATCCCTAAAGGGAAGGCATCTCTGATCAATACTAGCAAAAACTACGATCACTCATAAAATCATCCAAGGCCAACTTTGAGAAAAAATTAATGACACAAAGACAATCAAAAAGCCTTCTTTAGCTATTTAGAAACCTGGGTGGAAACTCCCAGATATGCTCAGAATTAGTCCAAAATGATAAAAATCACTGAACCCACAGACATTGCCAACATACTGGCAGACAGGTTCAGTGAAAATTTTCCCCCCTCCCCCCCCAAAAAGGAAAAATATATCCCACCAGAGTCTAGCCTCCCAAACATATCAGATGCCCAGGTGGGGCTGCTCTCTCTAAAGCAAAAACACAGCATCAATGGGACGGACGGTGCCCCCGGGGGGCTACATGAACTCAATGAGGAACTAAACCCAAAATAAGGCTGCTGTTTAATCTTAGCCTTACTACAGGATATGCCCAAAGAATGGTGGGGCAACTGTGGTCCCACTCCACAAAGGCGGTGCTTCTGGACCCTGGAAATTCCCCCATAAGCTTGACAGCCTTGTCTGCAAAGCTATGGAGAGGATCATAATGGAACTCATAAATAAAGACATTGGGACCTACAGACACTGGATCCTACCCAATTTGGCTTTGTCAAGGGCAGATCCTGCCTCTTAAACTTGGTGATTTTTTGAAACAGTCACTAAGGCCATTGATGAGGGTAAGGCAGTTCACACAGCCTACCTTGACCTAAAAGCTTTGACACAATACCCCACTCGGGCATCATAGAAAAGCTCACCAGCTTAGATGTAAACCCATATGTCACAAGATGGGTTGCAAACTGGCTCAAGGACAGAACACACAGGGTTAGAGTTGCTGGTGCCATGTCAGACTCTAAGCCGGTCCCGGTGTCCCACAGGGCTCAGTCCTGGGCCCCCCTCTTGTTCGGCATTTATTTTTCTGAAGTGCAGGCAAACATAGGGGGATTGTGGCTGACAAAATTTGCAGATGACTGCAAACTGGGCACCATAATTGACACTCCATCAGACACAGACATCCTCCAGAAAGGTCTCATAGAAATGGATAACTGGTGCCAGAGCCATGGCCTTAAGCTAAATGCCAAAAAATGTATAGTCATACCCTTTGGTAAAAACAAGGTAACCCGTAATTACCACATAGGTGGTAATCCTTTAAACACGGAAGAAGTTATCAGGGGCCCGGGGGCCCAAGTTGGCAGTAAACCCTCTTTTTACACTCACATTGCCAAAGTGGGTTGGGAGACCTTCTACTTTGCCCACCTTATCATAAAGGGGATTCACATCCAGATCAGGAGAGGTCATTGTACCCTGTACTCTTCACTTATCAGACCAATGATTGAGTAAAAGCCCCATTGAATGTACCTTACCCGACACCTGCAGCAGTTGGAAAGACCCCAAAAGTTCCTCACCAAAAGGAAAAAGGGGGCTCAAAATATGTCAATGCCCGACTGAAGAAACTCCAGCTCTATTCAGTGCATCCCATCTGCTCAGAGGTGATCTGTGCCTGACATACAAGGCCATGCCCAAACCCCGGGAATTAATGGACATGCTCCACCTCAAAAATCCAAATCCACCAGAGCCACGGGGCAAGAGACTTAAACCTCAACACGGATATAAATAGGACTGCTGGAGGGACAGATTCATCACCCAGAGACTCCCTACACTATGGAACAGAATCCCAGTCCATGTGAGGCAGAGCCCCTCACTGACTCTGTTCAAGAAAATCTTGATGAGTGGATGGGAGATCGGGGTTTCCCCGGAATCATCTCTGTATCACTGCTGGACAGAGGCACAGCAAACTAATGGGTATAGTATTCTCATCCTAAGGGGGGGGAAAGCCACACACTCTGGCTAGGCTTTTAAATGCCCTAGGGCAGATAGCCTAGTATGAACCTATGAACCTATGAACCTATATATATATATATATATATATATATATATATATATATATATATATATATATTTTTCCCTTTAATGAGATCATTTTTTTGGATGAAAAATTAAGGGACAAAAAATAAATTTAAACCCATGGTTTAAAAAAACCCCACCCACTCAAATTCTTATCCCCATTTTACTAGCACCCACCCCCCCAAAATTGGGTAAAGGGGGCATTGTCAGGAAAAAGGATGATCTCTGAAAACGGGAGTTCATTAGTGAAAAAATAAAAGGAAATGTTTTCTAGAGGGATAATACTAATTAAAGACAAAATGAATGGCACTAAAAAAACGGGTTTTTGCCCTCTTGGATGGGGGCACACAAGTAATACAAAAGGATAGCACAAAAAAGGTTTTAAATTTTTCTTTTTATTGTTTGGATTATGATATTATTGGGGTATCATTGAAAAGGAACTTTCTTTTGGGAAAATCAGCTTATTAAAGTAGTAGGACAGCATCAACATTTACATATGAAGAGGGATGATTAAAAACCCTTTTGGGGAAAAGGAAAAGTTAAAAGTAGAGTTAATGGTGTGGGCATGTTTAAATGTGGTTTTCCCTGTAAAACATTTTACCTTAAAAAAAACATTAATGAAAAAATTTTTCTATCAAGGGAAAATCCCTTTGAAACTAATGTGTATGTTCCCTTGTGAAAAAGCCCCTTCTACTTTAAAAACAGAGGTCATTAAAAAAAAATTTTGAACATCATGCCATAGGGAAAAAGGACTTAACCAACCTTACAAGGCACATTTTTGAACATCCTGAACATTTTTTTTTGTTCCCCTGTTTCCCCTAAAAGTGAAATTGGGGGTACACGGTTGGAAGAACAAGAGGTGTTCTAGATCAGAACACTTGAATTGGTTTAAATTTTGCATCTAAAAAATGTTTCTCAAAAAAAAAAACCAAAGGGAGATGATTTCTTTCATCCGATCAAATGGATATACATAGATATGCATTCACTTTTATATTATAGAATGGTAGTACTGATGTTTTTTAAAGCTATCATTGTATTTTTTTTCTTAATTTTTTAACTATTTCATTGATTCATTTAATTGTTTGGGTTTTTGAAGTTTTTTAAAAATTAATATGGGCATTCTTATGCACTGTGGGGGTTCTGAAAAGATATTTTTTAAATTTGTTTTTATAACATTTTTTGCTTTTTTAAATTTTTTAAAAGGATATTTATGGTATGGAAGTTACTAGCCCAAAATCTGGGGTTAAGTCAATTTTTAAGCCTTAATTGTTCATAAAAATTTCTGTGGGATTTTGATAAGTCTGAAGAACTGAGATTTCCTTGGAAAACTACAAATAAACATTGCCCGTCTGTACTTTTTTCCCTTTTTGGGTTCTTTTTGGGTTTTTCTTGGTTTTGTTTTTTCTTCAGTGAACACCAAAAACTTAAAAGGTCAGATTCAAAACATGCTCTGACTTCTCACAGATAATGGAATTACACAAAAAAAAGTCTTTTAATCAACCAATGATTTATTTTTTGTATTTCAAATGAGTTTAAGTGTGTGTGTGTGTGTGTGTGTGTGTGTGTGTTTTATATATATATATATATATATATATAATCTATATATATATATGTGTGTGTGTGTGTGTGTGTGTGTGTGTGTGTTATATATATATATATATATATATATATATATATATATTTTTGTGTGTGTGTGTGTGTGTGTGTGTGTGTGTGTGTGTGTGTGTGCATATGTAAACAGAGGGGTAAAATTGATCAGTCCGCAGAAGTTATGGGAAAAAGTATGGGAAACTATTAAAAATATGATTAGTGATCAGCATGGTTTCATAAAAAAACACTAAATGCAATATTTGCTTATTTTTTGGAGAAATACAGAAATCAGAAAGGGTTGGTTTTTTGTGGGCTTAAAAACATAGACATGCCTAAAATTGGGATTGTATAGGAATCATAGAAGTATGTAAGAGTGGGGAAATACATATGTGACATTTGAACTGGGGGGATACAGATACATTTAAGGATATTACATCAAGGATCACCTCTGGCCCTTTTTTATTTGCAGTGGGATGGACAGGTTCAGATTAGATGACACCCGTGGACTATGATGGAGATGACATTGTGATATTTAAATAGGGACCATTCAGACCCTAAATAGATATGCTTTAAAAAAATGAATTTGCAGGGCTAAAACAGAATATATTTGTAAATGGGGGGAAAAGAGGAATTGAATGCAAAGAGTTTAAGGTGGATGAGTTTAAGTACTTATCAACAGTTCAGAGTAATGGTAGTTAAGAGGTGAAAAAATCACATGGAATGGGTAAAGAGTGTCAGGAGTGATTTGTGACCCAGTAAAGGGAAAGAATCTATAAGAAAATTTAGACCAGCATGTTATATGGTTTGGAGACAGTGGCATTGATGAAAAGGGAGGAGTCAGAGCATGGAGATTAAAAGTTAAGATTTGCAATGGATGTGGGTAGGATGGACAGGATTAGGAATCAGTATATTCTCAGCTCAGGTTGGACAGTTTGGAGACAAAGGAAGAAAAATTGATTTGGGTTTTAAGTGGAATGCTTTTATTAAAAGGATCTAAGGGTGGAGCTGCCATAAGAAAAAAAACCCAATATAAGGTTTAATGTAGTAGAGAACATACAGGTTTGGGGTGAAAGAGCATGATGCAAACAAAAAAATGGAAACAGATGATCCCAAGCGATAGAACAGCTGAAAGAAGATGATGATGATATATATGGTTTAAAAACAATGTATTTTAACAAAAACACATTATATTGTTTAGTTTTTCTTTACTTTGCTTTGTAAAACAAAAAATAATGTTAAAATTTATGTGTAAATATAACTTTTATTCTAACTCCAGGGTGCTACATGAACATATCCCCTTTACTGCCAATAATTGTCTCAAATGAAGTGTCAGACAAATGAAATTTTCAAAAAAATTTCAGTCAAATGGGGAAAAATTTTTTGGTCAATAAATTACAAATGAAAGATCTGTAAATTTTTTTGTGTGTGTATTTGAAAATAAAATTCCCCCCAAAAAAAAACACACACACTCAATTTTATATATATGGTTGTTTGTTTTTTTTTTGTTTGTGTTTTTTATTTTTATAATTAAGAAATGTGTGTGAGACACAGTATGTTTATAGTGCCATTTTGATAAAACTGATATTCTTTTGTCCATGTTGAACAATAGATTGTGTACAATAGAAATTTGGAAAATTTACAGTAGTTGAAGTAAGACTGCAGTCATCTGATGGTCTTCAAGACTTCAAAAGTATGACCTACTTTATAGCAAAGTTTTTTTGCCACAAAATGTTTATGCACATGGGCATTCCCCGGTAACATGTAGTTTAAAAGTATGTAATTCATGGGGTATGCTGGTTAATATAAATGGAGAAAAGTCTTGCTGTTAGGGTTTAAAAAGCATCTGTTTTTGTTATATTTGGGCTGCATAAACAGAAAATATAATAAAATTATCCTTATTATTTAAAAAGAAAAAAATTTGTTATGGAATTTGTACTTTAGAAATCATTTAACAATTTTTGAAATTTTATGAAGCTTAAGTGTTATAACTAGACAAACCCATGCCACACAAATGTATAAACAGAAATATATTAACAGGTTTTTACACTTCATGCTGTAAAACAAACAGTAGTGAATAAAAGTGTTGGTTTGATAGCCAACACAAAAGCTGCCCGACACTTTAAACAGCCATACAAATAGCATAAAAACAAAATGCCCTTCTAATCAAACAACATTTAAAAAAAGCTTTGTTAATTTACTGGGTTTAGTCAAAATTTTTTAAAAATTTTCTCTGTGTTTGCAATAAAGAAACTAAAAAAAATAAACCCCCTCTAGATTTTGTTTGTCTAAAAAAAAAAGTTTTAATAGTATCAAGGGAAATTGGGTTAAAATGCACAAAAACCATAATTCCCGAAAGGGCACTTCACATGTAAAAAAAAAAATGTTTAATGTTAGCCTCTAAACTAGATGAGATACTAAGCTTCATCCAATAAAGATGTCCTGCATGGAAGTGGCTTTTGGAGAGGGGGGGCACCCATGCATATTAATGAAGCCACTGCCTGAGCTCCTAATCTTACATGGGTGTGTAAAAGGGGGTT
>NW_025055137.1:0-8028 GCF_019279795.1 Protopterus annectens
GAATTATTCAGTCCACCTACTCATAACACTGTTAATTACAAAGGAGGCTAATTATTCACCAATCTGCATATATCAGGGGTTGTGTTTGGCTTGTGGCTGAAAGAAAAAGGGTGTCACAGGCTGACCTTATTTCTTGAGTTTGGGACTTGTCTGATGTTACTGATTAGAAAATCTTTGTTTTATTAAAAAGAAATAATAATAATAAAAAATAAATAAATAAAAAAAAGTTAGGGAACTAAATCTCTCCGTATTGCAGTGCAAATGCAATGCATAAAGCCGGTATTTCATGTTTGTGTCAAGATAGGCAGGGGATTTAATGACTTGATCATCTCAGAAAATGTACCAATCTTTTGGAAAGCATACGTAATGCACAACCCTCCTGCTTTAGTGCATTTTTATTTCCCACAAAGGAAAGTAGAACACATTCTGTTCTGTTCTGAGAGGGGAATATGCTGTTTCTGTGTGTAGTGTGGAGTACTGTATTTGTGTCTAAATGTTCCATGTCTGCTCAATCACTCACTCTTTTACCTCTGGTGGTACACTGAAATCATATTCAATAAACAGTTTGTGACTCCTGTTATGAAAAGGTCACTTGTATTGTCGACAGAATAATCATTTGTACTGTTGTGTCAGAAAACAACTGGACATGGATTGCTATACATATATGTTGTTTTTGAACCCTATCACTAATTATCTCCTTTTGTTACACAAAAGTAGTTTTGTGGTAGTAATCCTTCATTCACACAGAAATGACACAACCACGCCTTGGTGCCATGTTACCATCACAATGTTCAATCTCATCTGCTAAGCCATTTAAGTTATCTTTTATTTTCTATTACCTGGTGGTTCTGCTGCTTGGGCTTTGAAGGTTTCTGCATGCACAGGCTGGCCTTGTCACCAATTTGTTACATATTTGCCACAACAAAATATTGTTAAACTCAATAGAAATACATTAAGTATTACATTACAGTAAGGGATGAGAACGTCTATTTTATTACCTGCTGATTATTATCTCACAGTCACAGGGACAGGTGCTTTCTTACTTGTTGCAATTAATATTGAGCACTATAGCTGTGCAAATATTTTACTCACCAGATGGTCATCATGCAACTGATTAGACTTTTCATTCTGTTCTCCTACCTGCTGTGGCAGTAATGGGCCATCATCTATACAAGTAGGATTTTTTTCTGCCTCACACCCTCCTGTCAGCAGTTTTTGGGTTGGTGTCATGTGATCATATATCTGTGTTTGTTTTCATACACACAACACCCCCCACCTACAGTACTACTACACTACTTGGCAAAGCTTCCTGCTGTTATACCAGCTGGTCTCCAGCAGGTGGCAGCTGTGCAGCAATCAATGTTGCATCTCTACCTCCATAACTGGACAAGATAATTTCTGCTGCTCACTACCATCTTCCCACCCCAGCTACCTCCTACTCCAGTTTGCAGGTTTGCGTGTCAGACTCAGGTTGCTGGAGACTCAGCACCTGAGCTCCACTGTATGTCTCATGGAGCTGGTTAGGTAGCCATGTTTGTGGTGTTTGTTGACCCAGGCAGCAGGCCATCTCACTTTCAACAGCAGGGAGTCATGAGGAAACCGGAGCACCAGGAGGAAATCTACGCGACTACAGGGAGGACATGCAGACTCCGCACAGAAGGTAGCGCGAGGTGAACCCGGATAATCTCTGGCTGTAGAGGCATGGGCGCCTTAACCGCTGCACCACCTGATGTCTGGATTTATTGATTATCTGTTATCCTGAATGATTTATCAGCGAATCAAACTTTTTATGAGGGACAGAGTAAAATTTTGAGCAAAATCTGTGAAATCCGGGACAGTGACAGGTATGCATTACTCCTCAGTGAGGTAAATAAAAGTGACTTACCCCTGCTGCTGTTTGACAACTGCTAAACTTCAGTCACTGATCTGGTGTGGCTCTACCAGTGTTGCACAATGTATTATTATTTGCTGAGATAAGTACAGAACTGGTATTGCTATGGCCCCACAAAAGATGTTGCTGGTTGGGGAAAAATGAGGAGAAAAAAATATAATAATTTTCTGATTACATTCTTTAACCTGAACAGGGCTATAATATGACAAAGTTAGGATACAGCTGATGATGGCCTCTGTTCTCAACCGCACCCATTCTAAAACCAGCCCTCCTGCTCAGATGTGTGTGTACAGTAAGCTGCTGTAGGTTATATCGGGGGGGCGGGGGCTGGGGATTGTGTTGTTATTACTTCTTAAATGTTCATCACAGTCAAACCTTAGAGGTGTGCACAGGAGGTCATTATAGCTTGTGTTTAGGCTGAGGACAGTGTGGTCATTGTTCTTTCACTTTTTTACAGACCTCAGAGGTGTACAAAGAAGGTTACTATAGCTTGTGTAGGGGACGTATACTATTTAGGAGCAAAGTGGAATACATTACTGTAATCATTATTTTTTCACTTTCCTCACAATCACCTTAATCATAATTTCTGTTCAAGCCATCAATGGATGAAAATGCTGTGTAAAAAGAAAAAAAAATGAAAATGCAGTTCAGAGCATATAGAAAGTTATGGCTTATTGAAAAAGCTGAAGAGTAAGGCAAAATGTGAGCAAAGGAAGAAAAAACTAATGCGCATGGTGTTGGGAGCCCAAGATGGGGTGAAACGTAGGGACGACTGGAGGGTGTGTTTGGGGGATGGAGGCCGAAACAGTAGGCCTAGAGCTCCATTTCACTTAAGAACAGAACTATACTTGTTGTAATCTATCATTGTTGCAACTAAATGCCGGTAACTGTAAATGTCCCATTGTGAGATGGGCCAACACAGTGTGGTACACAGTCTTGTTGTAATTCAGAGCATTTTAGCTGCAGGTCATTCTGTGCGTACTATTCCTAAAAGTTTGCAGCATGTACTAAATGTTTGCTTAGTGGGGGGGGCAGTGACAGGGTGACACTTGGACTGGAAGCACCTAAGGGTCCCCCAACCTGACATTTGCTGGAGGCCCCCAAAAGGCTAACACTGGCCCTGCCCTTCATTTAACATTTAATCACACCTCTTTTTTTCCTTACTGTTGTAGTAATTGGTCTGGAAATGTACCATTATACTTGTGGTATGATGGCATTTTATGTTCACCTGCACCAGTGAAATTTTATATTCACCTGCACGAGTGGCATTTTATGTACACCTGCATCGGTGGCATTTTATGTACACCTGCCCCAGTGGAATTCTATGTTCACCTGCATGAGTGGCATTTAATGTACACCTGGACTGGTGGCATTTTTTGTTCACCTGTACTGTTGGCATGCAAGTATACCTGTTCCTGTAGAGTTCTGGTTTGCAGGCTGAAACCAGTTGCTCCACTGACGGCCAGTTGCCCATCAAGGATCTCCATGCCTCCAGTTGTCACAGCTGGACTGAATTGCAACACACACAAGGTATTCAGTACCCATTATCAGGATGAGCCATTAAACTGATTTCCCATCTGCCTGAGTTGTTGTTAGCTTAGGTGGATGTAAAATGTCCCACAGCACTTACTGGACAGAGTAATGGTGCTTTACTGTTCTAAAGATATTTTTGTTATGAATACACCTTGTACTTTCAGTGTACACTTACATTTCAACACATCATCATTTTACTTTTGCATATCCCCTTTATCCATCTTGTTTCTATTGCCACAACAATTTCTTTACATCATTAATCACTTCCTCGACTGCCAAATCCTTATTACACACCAGTGCCTTGTAACCACTAAGGCCTAATCATAAACCCAACATATTAATCATAGGAGACTCCATTCTGAGATGCACAGATGTGCCGCTCACCAGGCTGGATAAGGAGAAAGTCACGGTTAGTTGTTTGTCAGGTGCCAGAATCTACCATATCACACACACACTGAAGTCTCTCAACTGCAGGTACTGTTATGACTCTGTCATAGTCCATGTTGGTGTGAATGACTTGAGACGTACCTCCCTGGAGAAGAGAGACATGATTGAGTTTGCTGAATATGTGTCCCAGACAGGTATGTCCCTAGCCTTAAGCAGAATTCTGACATCACCCAGAATGATGCCTGAATACAAACAGAAAATGATTGACTTTAACAATTGGCTTAGCTTTTGGTGTTATTCCAGGGGGGATCCAGTACTTGCCAGCTTGGGAAGATATGATCGACAGACCAAGATGCTTTGCTAGAGATGGCCTGCATCTGTTACACTTGGGCTTCAGGTTTCTGGCAAAGGCCCTTGCCTCCCCCATAGTTCCTTTTTTATGAAAATTCATGAGGGCAATACTACCAACATAAAAATTTCAACAAAACACAATTTAAAAGTCACGCTGCTAAACACTAGGAGTCTGAACATGAAACTGCACTCATTGCAAGCATTTTTTAAACCTGGAATATACTAAGATATGTGCAGTCACAGAAACCTGGTTCAAAGCTGCGGAGAGCACCCCAGACTTATCTGGGTACTCATCCTACCATGCATTCAGACCCCAAACTGTGGGCAGCAAAGCCAAAGGAGATGGAGTTTCAATATATGCTAAAGACACACACACACATCTCCAGGCTGGTCAAACAGTATGATGCACATGAGACACTCCAGGTACATTTAACCATTGACAAGACCCCTATTCAAATTATAGCTAGCTACAGGCCCCCAAATTTGACTCAAGATGCCCACTCCACCTATCTGGACCTCTTCAAATCTATAGCGATTCAACACTTTACCCCGATCCTGGGTGACTTTTATTACCCAACCATAGACTGTAAAAATTACTCTTGCCAGAACACAAATGCCCAGAGATTCTTTGATTTTATCAATGCAAATTCCTTGGAACAGCTAGTCTATACCCCCACAAGAGATGATAATATCCTGGACTTGGTATTAACCAACATGAGTAACCACTGGAACACCCCTACAGTATCATCCTCCGTGGTAAGATCCGACCATAAAGCAGTCACTTTCGAAGTCACCATCTCCCCTGACCCCCCCTCTAGCTAAGGTCAAGCAAAAAAACTTCTCCAAAGCTGATTACAACCTCCTGAGGGATGGTATAAACAGCTTCACATCCCTCTCCCCTACTGTAGGAACTGGCATTAATGTCCACATCTACACCAAAGTACTATATGGGCATTTATATAGATGCATGGAGTCAGGAATACCTGACAGGACAAAATCATCCTCCGCAAGGAAGAGGAAACCTGGCTGGTGGACATCTGCAATAAATAAACTATATAACAAAAGGAAAAAATTGCTGTCCGGGACCAAGAAGGAGCAGGTGCCCAATTGGAAGCAATCTCTCCTTAACCTGAGCAAGCAAAAAAGAGCACCAGTGAAATCCTCTAAAGTCAACTTCGAGTCTAAATTGGCCACATCTACTAGAGAGAATCATAAGGCCTTCTATACAAATGTCCACAATCTCAAAGGAAGCACCCATATCTGTTCAGAACTGGTGGTCAAGGAGACTAGATACACAAATCCTGTAGATATAACCAATCTACTGGCTGACAGATTCAGCAAAAATTTCTCCCCTCTGTCCCCCCCAATCAGTAAATCAGGACAACCCCAGTACCCACCCCCCCACCCCTTATCTCTAAGGAACAGGTCATCACTGCCCTCTCAAAGGCAAAAAAGACAGTCTCCATGGGACCCAATAACATCCCAGGCTGCATCCTACATGAACTCAGGCATGAACTTGCAGCACCATTAGGCACCCTATTCAACCAAAGCCTGAGTACTGGCTTTGTCCCAGCTGAGTGGAGGACAGCCACTGTCATCCATTTACACAAAGGTGGAGCATCCACTGATCTGGGAAATAATAGACCTATTCACTATCTAGCCTGATCTGCAAGACCATGGAATGGATTATCATGGACCTCATTAACAGGGACATTGGCAACCTCCAAACACTCGACCCCATATAGTTTGGCTTTGTCAAGGGGAGGTCGTGTCTGTTAAATCTGATCAACTTCTTTGAGACAGTCACCAAAGCTATGGACAAGGAGAAAACAGTGCACATCACCTACCTTGACCCCGCCAAAGCCTTTGACACTATTCCCAACTTGGGCATAATAGATAAACTCTCTCAACTAGGCATCAATCCATATGTTACCAGATGGGTAGCAAACTGGCTCACTGACAGAACCCACCTAGTCAAAACAGGGGAAGCCACCTCAAGCAGTAGATCCGTAACGAGTGGCATACCCCAGAGATCGGTCTTGGGGCCTCTGTTATTCAGGATATATTTCTCTGAGGTGCAGGACAAAACCAGTGGGCTATGGCTGACCAAGTGTGCAGATACCGGCAAGCTGGGTGCAGTCATCAATTCCCCGAGTGATGTGGACATCCTCCAAGAGGGTCTCACCCAAACAAATGACTGATGCCAGAAAAATGGCCTTAAGCTGAATGCCAAAAAATGAATCATCATCCCCTTTGGGGAGAGTGATGTCTTCACATATTATCACATTAATAACAACGTCCTAAGTGCACAATCAGTAGTGAGGGATTTGGGCACCCAGGTTGATAGCAACCTGACTTTTGACCACTATGTTGCTTCTGTTGTATTGAAAGCTTTCTACATGGCCCACATCATAAGTAAGGGTATCTCATCTAGGGGCAAAGAGGTCATAACATCCCTGCATTCTTCCCTTATAAGGCCAGTTATTGAATACAACGCCCCCTTCAGCATGTACCTCACACAACTGGAGAGACCACAGAGGTTCCTCACTAGGAGAATCCAGGGCCTCAAATGTGTACCCTACACAAGTAGGCTAAAAGCCCTGTCCCGCTACTCAGTTTCATACAGACTCCTCAGAGGTAACCATTGTTTGGCATACAAAGCAATCACAGATGCCCACCATTTTGTATAAAGCAATCACAAAAAAAACTGAATGTTATTTAAAAACACTGACATCTACATAAATGCACAAATATTTATATAAATACATAAAATAACTTTCTACCATCAAATAATCTTAAAAAATGCCTATATTTTTATACAAATATTCAGTAAAAATATGGTTCAAATACATTTATACTGAGAAATTCTAGCTGAATGCAATTTTATCTAAAATGATCTACTAGCACCATCTAGTGGCTAAAAATGGCTTTATACAAAACGGTGGACATTTATTGCCCTGCCAATGAAACTGGTTTTCTAATTAAGTAATCAATATATATACAGAGATCTTTACTCAGTATGCATTTTACATCTGAAGAAGTCTGCTGGGAGACGAAAACACTGTTCATTACTCTGTTAAAGAGTCAATGTGTATGTACTGTGACCTAAAGGGGTATTTTTAAGAGTTTTATTTTTTTACCAAGTGCAGTGACTATTAAATATATTTTTATTGCATCCAGAGGTCTTCATGGGCTTTTTCCAAGTGTTTAGAGGTTTCTGAATAGTGTTGTGGTTCAAAGGACTGTAGCCCAGTTTTTCTAACTGTATATATTAACCAGGAAAGCCAAAAAAGGAAAACACAGCTGTTAAATAATACGATTAATCCACTCAAATGCCTTTTCAGCATTAAAACATATTATCATTAAAGGCTTAAGCCAGAACCTGCCATCAAAAAACAACAGCTGTATTTTTAAGATGTTATCAAATGTTAGCCATCCTCTGTAATATCGATAAAACCCCTAGTCTTAAAATATCAATAAGAAATCCACCTAAATCTGGGATTGCTCTCATTCTGGGATTTGTTTGGATATCTTCCAGGGAGAATACTGTTTTCCATTCACCAGGGAATACTGTAAGTCTGGCTTCTCCTTCTCTGTCTGTCATCTCCTTAGTTTTCAAACCTGGGGGGATGTGACACAGCTTCTTTAAGCCATGCTTTGTTCTTTAATACTAATACCAAATCATCTGTATATAGCATGAAGATTGCTAATTTCACATCTTCCCCCTATTACCTACCTTGCTTTTTCTTCTCTACTTAATTCCCTAATATTGCCATTTAATGGGCATCCCTATTTCACTACTATCTCAACTTTTAAAACTTTTTGCCCCTTTATACTTCAATTTACTGAAAAACCCAAAAACATTA
>NW_025055138.1:0-8526 GCF_019279795.1 Protopterus annectens
AAATTTCTCGATAAACCTGTCTGGTAGAAGGTTTATGAGCAGCCACCAAAATTGCTTTGACCGCGGTGAAGAGATACCGGAGTCCTAATTAAGGTTGGAATTGGAGCAAGCCAAGCTGTCAACTTCTGAAAGGGTCCTTAGGATTGGGAACTGGCATTCCAGAGGGAATTGAGAGATGAGATCCCAATTGGATCCAGAATCCATGGTGGATTGATTTTGTGAGACCATACTGGGCGGGGAACCAAAGGTTGTCGTAGGGCCATGAATGGGGCAATGAGAATCATTCTGCTCCCCCAAAACTGTTGAAACTTTCTCTGCAGAAACCTCTGCATCAGAGGAAGTGGAGGGTAGGCATAAAAGGAGACCGAGGCCAAGCATGCACCAGAGCATCCTCGAAAAGAGCACTCCCCTGGTGGGGAAGTAGGCCCGTCAAGAAATTGGTCGCGCATTTCCGGCGTTTGAGGGAGAAGCAAAAAGATCGCGAACAGGGTTGCCCCCAAACGCAAAAATCTTCTTCGCTTACTTGAAGGTTCGCAGGGACCACTGCAGTGTGGAGAAAGGATGGTGCGCACCTGAGTCTTGTCCGCTAAAGGATGTTGACTTTCCGGAATGTGCGTTTAAGCATATCAGAAAGCTGCTTGAGGTGGAAATTGCCCATTCCCAGACTCTCATGGCCTCTCGACCAAAGGGGATGATAAGACCTGGTTCCTCCCTGCTTGTTGATATACCAGTAGTAACTACGGACATGTTGTCTGTCTGAAAGGTCCTGCAATAGGCCCTATAGTAGGAAGAACGGGTAAAGAAGTGCTTGCAACGCTTAGAGCACCGCCCTCATTTCCAGGACATTTATATGCAATGACGCCTCTGTGGGATTCCATCAGCGTCTTGGATAATCCTTCCCGCAGAATGCCCCCACCCGAAAGCAAAGAAGCGCCCGCATTGGTCACTGTGGCTCGGGAAATGCAGCGCATAAAGGGTCTTCCTGCTAGGCCCGTGAGAGAAGCCACCACAGAAGGGAGTCCCCTGCACGCTTCTGCTGACCGCGCTAATCGAGAGCGCTTAGAGACGCAACAAAGAGGAGACCACTGAACTTGAAGGGTCCATTGAAGAACCCGCATGCAAGCGGAAGTGGCAAATTAGAAGCGGGATAGCTTTTCGTCAGCCATAGAACCTAGGGCCCTCGGGGACCTAAGCTGCAGTTGGTGACGGTTGAAGATTGCTGTCACATGACACCTCAGGCTGACGATACGTGTCTGGGGTGAGAAGGCTCGCATTGATCTGGTGTTCAGTCTTCCTCCTTTTATGGAAATTCTATAATTTGGAAGTTGGATTCAGGTAAGATTTCTCCCCCAGTTGATCGTTATGCCGCAGCCTTGGTGCTGCTAGTTGAAGGAAGTAATCCCTGGCTGAGCACAGAAGATGCCTTTGATGATGCAGTCAGGAGCCAGTTGATGCCCAGGTAACGGAAAGACCTGTAATCCCTGGAGCTCAGGTGGGTCAAGCTACCACCGCTAACACCTTGGTAAACACCCTGGGGGCTGAGGTGAGACCAAAGGGGAGGACCCTGAACTGATAGTGACTGGCTCCCCAGCCGGAAGCGAAGAAACCTCCTGATCGTCTGTCCATCCGAAGATGTGGTAGTAACGCGATCCTTGAGGTCTATGGAACACATCCAGTCGCTTCTCCCTCAAAAGGGGAGTATAGATTGCAGGTGACCATCCGGAACTTTTTGCTTGGTTACTGACAGGTTCAACAGGAAAGGTCTAAAATTGGTCTTAAGTCCCCGCTCTTCTTTGGCACCAAAAGAACCTGGAACGGTGTAAAACCCTAATCCGCTTGATCTGGTGAGGGGACGCTGGATGGCTCTTTTTCTAGCAGCTGCTCGATTTAGAGCTGCCGCCTCCCTTTGGTCGTGTGGGTGGAACATCTGGGAGGCTGCCGAGATTTGGGGATCTTGATTAGGGGTATTGAATATCCTCTGGATATGAGTCAAGCACCCAACTGTCTGTTGTTATGGACTCCCAAGAAGTCAGGTGCATCGAACCGCCTCTCGACTGCCTCCAGAGACGGACAGCCGGGCAACCCTTCAGGGCTGCTGCGTGGAGTCTCTCAGAGAAGGGTTCTCTGGACCCAAAGAACTGCCAGGAGCTCCCCTGCCTCTGGCAGACGACGACCTCCCCGGTCCTCCCTCTGCCACGGAAGGACTGGATCCGGAGCAGGTTGGGATTGCTGCACTTCCCTGGAACCACATCTTCTTCTGTCCCTTTGGTTCTTAGAGAAGGACCTCCGAGGAGCCTGGGAGAAGCGGACTGACGGCAGACAAGCGTCTTCCCCGCCCCGCCTGGACAAGTGTCTTACCATGAACAGTTCCTATGCCAAATAAGGCAGAACCATCGAAAGAGGGAGGGCATTTCGCTAAGGTCGCCTTTAAAGGGCTCAGCAAATCACAATGGCGGTGCCAGGCCTGTCGCCATGACAAGGCCTGGCTCTAAAAGCTGGCTCTACTTAGCTGCCCTCAGTAGCATGAGACAGCAGCCGCATAGATGTGTTGGATACAGATCTGAGAGTGGCCATTCGGGTGGAATAAACCTGCTTTATCCTCACTGAGATGGACTCGGGGAGATGCAGCGTACTTTAATCAGATCTCTGCATCCTAATGACATAAGCATGTAGTTCAGCCTCAAGAGAAGGTCGCTGAACTAAACACTTCGCCTCTACCAATTCGGGATCCATCGGAATTGGGACTCTTTTGCCCGAAGGAAGGGATGGACGGAGGGACTCTCCTGGGCCAATTACCTCTTCGTGGGTCAGCAGCCATCATCATGGCATCTACTGGGGACCTACTCCAGTGGGTGCGTCTGATGGAGGAGAAAGAATGCGGGTCATGCGCTTTTGGGATAGGCTCAATGGTGTCCGGATCCTTCCACCTGATAGATATAAGATCTACCAGGGGGTCAGCAGGAGGAGGACACCCAAGAGGTAGAAGGGCCCGCCCGAATGCCTCCAGAACACAGACTCGTCCGAGAAGAAGCCTTGGGCAGACCACTCCCCCTGATCCCAACATCTCCATGATGTCTCCAAATGAGACGCCCTCAGGGGTGACCTAGGGGAGCCTTCCTTCTTCATCCAAGTCCGTGGTCTTCAGTGACGGACTCCAGGGGAAGTCCATGCCTCCTCTGCACTTGGCGCCTCCGCAGGCAATTTCATCGGGGGCTGTCCGGAGGAGCAATTGCTCTTCAGCAGATGGATGTTCCAAGGGAACCACTTGGGACATCGAGGCGGGCTGTCCCTGGGACCGGGCTGGTGGGGCCTGGCCCAACTGCTAAATGGAGTATACAGGGTGGAGCCGTGGCAGGGACCGGGGTCCGGGATGTCCTCCTACAGTGTCCCCTTTCCATAACATTGAAAGCTTCGAGGGGAGCCAGCTTCTCTAAGCCCCAGAGCCTAATCCCCCACTGATCCGACGATACCCGATCGAGATCGGAGTCGAGCCGCATACCGCTTCTGGATCCGAGACCAGTGTGCTCCTCACCTGGACGGAGCCGGCCGAACACACCAGCTCCCTCGATCCGGTGGCTCGGCCCTCGGCCTCCCCGAGAGGTCGGGTCCTAAAGCACCGAAGCACTTCAAAGGATGGGACTCCGGATCCGAGGTGCGCCGACCAATCGATCCGCACCCACCCTCAGATCCAAATACTGCACGCAGCGCCGGCCAAAGCTCGAACCCGTGGTATGGGCTGGTCGGAGAAGGAGTTCACGGAGCGAAAAAGGGGTCAGAAGCCCTCCCGGTTGAGGGGCTAGGAGCACTCCCATTTGCATTTGGGCCTGGATGAATTTCATCATCCGGGTCCATATCAGCTTCAGCCATCTAAAAGGTCGATCTAGAGGAGGCCACCGGCGGACCTAGAGAAGAACCCGTCTGGCTCGGTGACTCCTCCTGGAAGGCTAATTCTCCTCCTCCTCGGGTCCAGGAGAGAACCGAGGGAGTGGAGCCAGGAGGAGGAAAGCTAGAAGGCACAGGGAAGCTCCGCTTAGATGGAGGAGCAGAGCTGGAAGCTTGGCCTCCTCTTGTGGTGCTTCTCCCCTGTGCCTCTCCTTCTGTCTCTCCCACTAGAATCCTTCCTCCGGCATTTTAAGGAGGTTGAGTAGCCGGAGGGGAGAACTGACAGCAACAAGTTGCTGACTGGAGTGCAGAGGCTTAAGCAGTATCTGGGGTAACAGACCAGCCAGCACTAACCTCACTGCTCCCTTAAAGCCGTGGGTTGAACCCTGCACAAATGGTACAACCAGAAGACAGGTGTTCAACCCCAAGATGCAACGACATCGAGTGTGTGGCCATCTGCTGGGGACACAGCTTATGGCCACACTGCGGCATACTTCTCAAAAGACAGCCTTAGGGGCTTCAGACATAACACCTAAGGCCTAAACACACACACACAAACAAACTACGAAAAACCCGAGAAATTTAACTAAAGAGGGAGGGAAAGCCTTAATCACACACAACACTAATTAGAAGTTATGTACTCACCATAACGTTCCATCTGAGTAGGTGACTTCATTCGGATGCAACCTGTGGGTATCGGATCCGACAGCCTCGATCCGAGCCCGGCAATTCAAAGCTTGAGGCCCGAAGCTCCTAGCTCCTCCTCTCTTACCCATAACCCTTGCCACCCGCCCTGACTGACCTCAGATTGAGTTTGCCTCAGAAATACTGACCTCACAGTATACCAAAACAGCATAAATACTCAGCCTATAAAGGTCAGAGATGGAGAGGATGAGTTGTATCGAACGAAGTCACCTACACAGATGGAACGTTATGGTGAGTATTACATAACTTCTAAATCTGAAGTAGGAAGACTTCATTCTGTCTGCAACCTGTGGGACAGAGTCCTAGCTACCTGAATCTTGGGCTGCCATCATGGAAGGATGTTCCGAGCACCGCTGAGCCAAAGGATGCTCTTTTCCCTCTAGAAACAACATCCACCTTGTAATGAGAAATAAAAGCATGAGGCGAGGCCCAAGTAGCTGCCTGCATTAATTGTGATATCATCCAACGAAACACGGGACTTAAAGGCTACGACTGACGAGAAACTGCCCTAGTAGAATGAGCAGTAACCCTCTTAGGAGCAGGTCTGCCTGAAGTGTCATATGCCTGCAATATGCAATTAGCAATCCATTTTAGACAGAGGACTTTAGACACTGCTTACCCAGAGCAAATTTAGCAAAGAGACCTAACAGCTGATCTGATTTCCTGTGGCCAGCTGTCCTGTTGCATTATAAAACGTAATTGTCTATGAACATCCAATGAATGCAATTTGTATTCCCTTTGTTTGAATACTTGGGAAAAGACAGTGCAGATTGATAGGAGCTGGTTAACATTGGCTTCAGAAGAGACTCTTGAGGAAGAAAGATGGATTGGTCCTGAGGCACACCCTATCAGGAAGAAAGAAAGGTAAGGCATGTGTTTGACACTAAAGAGCCTGAAGCTCAAGAACACCCTTCTAAAGCTGAAGTGATAGCTACCAGAAAGACAGTCTTCCAGGAAAGGAATTTTAAATCAGCAGAAGCTGCAGGCTCAAGGGAGGAGCAGTAAGGGCCTCGCAGGACTGAAGACAAATCCTTACTATGTACAACCTCCTTGACTGGAGGCCTTGTAATAAAAAACTCCTTGAGAAAGGATTTGCATAATTTCGCTGTCATAAGGGGAGCTGTGTCCTGTCCAATGATAATGTGATATAGTCACCAGCCAATTGTACTTTAATCGTGGAAGAACTGGCCCCCTTAGATGAAAGAGGTCTGTTAAAAATTCTAGCAATCGCAGAGATAGGTGCTGAAAAAGGATCCACCGCTCTCTGCCCTGCCCATATAGAGAACCTCTTCCATTTACTCCTCGCATAAACCTATATGTCTGGTAGAAGGTTTATGAGCAGCCACCAAATTAATTGCTTTGACCGGTGAAGAGATACCGAGTCCCACTAAGGTTGGAATTGGAGCAGCCAAGCTGTCAACTTCAGAGGTCCACTGCGAGATTGGGAACTGGCATTCCCAGAGGGAGCAGAGATGAGATCCAGAATTGATCCAGAATCCATGGTGGATTGATTTCCAGTGAAAGACCATACGTAGGAACCAAGGTTGTCGAGGCCAGAATGGGGTACGAGAATCAATTCTGCTCCCCAAACTATTTGGTTATTTCTGCAGAAACCTCTGCATCAGAGGAAGTGGAGGAGTAGGCATAAAGGAGACCGGGAGGCAAAGCATGCACCAGAGCATCCTCAGGAACTCCCTGGTGGGGAAGTAAGAGCGTAAGAAATTGTCGCATTTTGAAGCTTGAGAGGAGAAGCAAAAGATCAAGCAACAGTGGTTGCCCCAACCGGCAAAAATCTTCTTCGCTACTTGAAGGTTTAGGACCACTTTCGTGTGTGTGGAGAAAGGATGAATGCGACTGAGCTTGTCCGCATAGGCGGATGTTGGACTTTCCCGGAATGCTGCTATCAGAAAGCGTTTGGTGGAAATTGCCCATTCCCAGACTCTCATGGCTGACAATAGCGATAAGACCTGGTTCCTCCTGCTTGTTGATATACAAGACTACGGACATGTTGTCTGTCTGAAATCATTCGCAATAGTCCCTGTAGGAAGAACGCGGGTGAAGTGCTTGGTAACGCCAGAGCACTTGCCTCTATTTCCGCGGGACATTTATATGCAATGAAGTCTCTGTGGGATTCCTAATGCGCGTCTTTGACAAAATCTTTCCCAGAATGCTTCCCACCCGAGGCAAGAAGCCAGCCGCGTGGTCACTGTGGCTCGGGAAATGCAGCTTAAAAGGGTCTTCCTGCTAGGGCCCGGAGAAAGAAGCCACCACAGAAGGGAGTCCCTGCACGCTCTGCTGACCGCAATCGAGCCGCTTAGAGACGAACAAAGAGGAGACCACTGAACTTGAAGGGTCCATTGAAGAACCCGTGATGTAAGCGGGCATGAATTAGAAGCGGAATAGCTGCCGCCATACAGAACCTAGGGCCCTCAGGACCGAAGCTGCAGTTGGTGACGGTTGAAGGATCAGCTGTCACATGACACCTCAGGCTGACGATACGGGTTCTGGGGTGAGGAAGGCTACGCATTGATCTGGTGTCTAGTCTTCCTCCTATGAAATCTATAATTTGAGTTGGATTCAGGAAAGATTTCTCCCAGTTGATCAGATTATGCCCAGCCTTGGTGCTAGTTGAAGGAAGTAATCCCTGGCTGAGCACAGAAGATGCCTTGATGATGCAGTTAGGAGCCAGTCGCCCAGGTACAGAAAGACCTGTAATCCCTATGAAGCCTCAGGTGGGCCGCTACCACCGCTAACACCTTGAAGTAAACACCCCTGGGGCTGAGGTGAGACCAAAGGGGAGGACCCTGAACTGATAGTGACTGGCTCCCAGCCGAAGCTTAAGAAACCTCCTGGAGGATACCGCCTGTCCATCCTGGAATGTGGTAGTAATGGTACGCATCCTTGAGGTCTATGGAACACATCCAGTCGCTTCCCTCAACAGGGGTAGTATAGATTGCAGGAGTGACCATCCGAACTTTTGCTTGGTTACTGACAGGTTCAACGGGAAAGGTCTAAAATTGGTCTTAAGTCCCCGCCTTCTTTGGCACCAAAGAACCTGGAGTAAAACCCTAATCCGGCTTGATCTGGGGGACGCGGCTGGATATGGCTCTTTTTCCTAGCAGCCGCCGATTTAGAGGCTACGCCTTCCTTGATCGGGTGGAACATCTGGGAGGCTATGCAGATTTAAAGGATCTTGATTAGGGGTATTGAATATCCTCTGATATGAGTCGAAGCACCCAACTGTCTGTTGTTATGGACTCCCAAGAAGTCAGGTGCATCGAAAATCAGCCCCGACTGCCTCCAGAGACGGACAGCCCGGGCAACCCTTCAGGGCTGCCAAGTGCGCATTAGGTCTCTCAGAGAAGGGTTCTCTGGACCCAAATTGCCAGGGAGCCCCCTGCCTCTGGCACGGCTACGCACCTCCCGCCCTCCTCTGCCACGGAAGGACTGGTTATCCGGAGCAGGATGGGATTGCCGCGACTTCGGAACCACATCTTCTTCTGTCCCTTTGGTTCTTAGAGAAGGACCTCTACAGGAGGGAGCTGAGAAGCCCAGGACTCCACGGCAGACAGCGAGGCAGGCATTTCCCGTCCCTTTTTAAACTCCTGGACAAGTGTCTCGCTGAACAGTTCTTGCCAAATAAAGGCAGAACCATCGAAGAGGGCATTGCCGAAGGTCGCCTTTAAAGGGCTCAGCAAGAATCACAATGGCGAGGCCAGGCCTGTAAACCTCATGACAAGGCCTGCTCCGCTATTTCAGGCTGCCCTCAGTAGCATGGGGACAGCAGCCGACAGGAATCAGTGTTGGATACAGATCTGAGAGTGGCCGACCGAGATTACGGGTGGAATAAACCTGCTTACTCACTTCACTCGAGGATGGACTCGGGGAGATGCAGCGCATTACTCTTTAATCAGATCTCGCTGCATCCTAATGACATCG
>NW_025055139.1:0-8041 GCF_019279795.1 Protopterus annectens
TCCTCCAACCACATTATTTTGGGGTGACTGAAATACCCAGACATAGACTGGGAGCATATACTACCAACAGTGTGGACAAAGTTCATAGAATCCAAAACCAAAAGGCCCAGGAACAAGTTGCCACTCCCACAAGAGGGGTAAGCATACTGGATGTGATAATCAGCAACATGGGTACTGGATGGCAAGATGAGAAGTGTATTGCTCACTGGTAAAACCAGACCATAGAGTAATCACACTGGATATACAAATCCTGACCACAGTCCTTGGCCAGAAACCACAGTGAAAAACATGTGTAAAGCAATATCTGCACTCCTCCAAACTGATGTGGAATCCATTAAAGGTCCTGTGCAGGTGCAAAATATGGGCCACACCTCAGAACCTGTAATACAGCCATTCCATGAACACTGCCAGGAATGCTTGGATTATGCAATCCTAAATTAAAACAAGACAAAATGCCTAAATCTGGCATGGTGGACACCAGCCAAAACCCAAAAACCATGCAAGAGAATGAGGAAGCTACTACATGATAGAGCAAACATAAACAATGAAGTAATCACTGATCAGTAGTATGGCAATAAAATCTGTCCACACATCAATCCACTAAGGCCAGCCACAACAAGTGGAATCTGTGAATCCTGAGGCAATGTAACACCTGCCCCAAGTACACAGACAACCCCAACTCCACCAAGAAATACAAAATATGTGAGAGATGCAACCATGATCCAAACTGGAGGCTGAGCTCCCTCAACTCAGTACTCCCAAAACTAGTCGGGAGGAGAAGGTAACCACAACACCACAAACACAGTCCCACATAGACCTATCACAACTGAAAACCCAAAAAATAAACACAGACAAACATTCCCGGAGGCACAAATTACAAACACAGCACACCAACAGAGGCCCCCAAAGCAGACACCCAATCAAACACCTCCAAAGATAGCACATGCAACACATAGCACACGAAGCTGGTGTGCCAAACAGTCACAGGCCAGAAGCACAAACAACATGCGTGATACAGTTGTAATAGGTGAGTCCATAGTCAGACACACTGCTGTCCCACACCAGACTGAACAAGGGAAAGGGTACAGTAAGCTGCCTGTAGGCTGCCACAATATGCCACATAACAAAATATGTAGGTCACCCCAAAGCAAGTAGAAATATGATGCAGTCATAGTCCATGCTGGTGTGAATGACCTGAGATGTACCCCTAGACTACATGAAAAGAGACATAGATGAGCTATCTGATTATGTAGTCCAGGCGGTATGACACTCCCGTTGCAGCATCCTACCCTTACCAAGAAATGCCACAGTACAAACACAGAATGATCAGTCATAGCAAGTGGCACATTACTGGTGTTATTCCAAGGGGATCAATGTCTGTCTGCTTGGGATGTCATGCTTGACAAGCCATGCTGTTTCCCTTTGGGGTGGCCTGCACCTGTTACCCTGGCGTCTGAAAATTGGATAAGGCCTTTGCCACCTCCATAGAGCCTTTTGTAGGCAAGGCTGAAAAGACTACCCACCACCCTAGAAAACATAAGTGGGAAGAAACATAAAATGCTGACCAATGCCAGATGTGTAAACCCCAATATGCATGCTGAGGCCATCCGCAGTATGGAGAACATCGATGTCTGTGCAGTGACAGAAACCTGCTGCAAGCCTCCTGACAGCACACCAGCACTACCAGGTTATACCACATATCATGTGTCATGGCCCCAAACCTGGAAAAAAACATAAAGGAGGGTGAGTATCCATATTCAGCACAGACACCCATACGTCCAGGTAACTGACAATGCACAAGGCATTGGAGACCACTCATGTGCAACAAACTGTAGGCAAGACTGCTGTACAGTCTGTAGCATCCTACAGACCACACTCTCACACACAAGAAACCACCGAGCCGTCCTGAAGACACTGGACAGTATGAATGTCCCACCAAATACCAAACAAGGTACCACAAATTACCACATAGGTGGTAAACCATTATGTATGCAAGAGTAACCAGGGACCTAGGGACACACGTGGACAGTAACCTGTTATGTGACACCCACATTGCCAATGTGGCTAGGAAGACTGTCTACATTTGACACCGCAGGAAAGGATTCACATCTACCAACAGAGGTCATTGTGCCCCTATACTTTCTCCAAACAAACCCCTAATCTAGTACAATGCCTCATATGGGATGTACCTTACCTGACACCTGCAGCAGTTAGAAAGACCTCAAAGGTACCCCACCAATAGGATAAAGGGTCACAAATATATGTCATATGCTGCCTGGCTGTAGACACCCCAGCTGAATCCCGTCACATACTGCCTACACAGAGGCATTGCATGCCTGTTGTAAGGCCATGTCCAACACAGGAGTAATGGACATGCTCCACCCCAGAAACAAAATCCATTGGAGCTGTGAGAGGAGATGTCAACCTCAACAAATAATGAAATAGGATGTGCTGGGGGACAGATACATAATCCAGAGGCTCCCCACCCTGGACCCGAATCCCATTTCCCTGTTAGGCAGAGCCCCACACTGACCCTGTTCAAGAGGAATCTTCCCATGTGGATGGATGATTGTAGAGTTACACTGGGGGGCTTCACTGTGTCATGTCCAGACAGAGGCACAGAAGCAAAACATAAATGGCCATAATATGCACATAGCAAGGGGGGTCAAAAGCCACACACACTCTGGCTAGGCTAACAAAAGCCCAGGGTGGATAGGCCAGTATGAACCCTATGAACCTATGAAGATACAAATTGTACAGGACACTAAGGATAATCCCAAGGCTTTACAACTGATGGTAGGAACCATGTTGGGAATTGATATGCCCTGAATCACACAAATATCAAAAACACACACACATATTGAACATACACCCTGACAGGTGCAGTGAAAACCCCCCAAAATGCAGAATATCTATCCCAGCAGACTGCTGGCCCCTGACATTGCAGATGCTGAGGTAACAGCCAACATCTACAAAGCAAAACACACAGCAGCAATGGTATGAGATGTGTCCGGGGGAGTGCAACATGGACTCCAAGATGAATGGAATGCAAAACCACTACTGCTCAATGTCAGCCTTACCACAGAATATGTACCCAAAGAGCAGTGTACAACAACAGTGGCCCTTTCCAACAAAGGTGTTGCCTGAATGGATACTGAAACTACTACCCCAGAATCCTGAAAGCTGTTTGCACAGCTATGGAAAGGATCAGCATGTCCCCGACATAAAGATTTTGGGGGACCTACTGACACGGACCCAACCCAGTGGGGCCCTTAAGTGCAGATCCTGCCCCTAACCATGTTTGCCCCAAATTGAAACAGCATTAAGGTCATTGATGAGGGCAATGTGCCCCACACAGTGTACTGGACCTTGCAAAGGCTTCTATACAATACCCTACGTGTTCATTATGATAGGTCACCAGCTTAAATATAAAACCCCATGTCAGTAGAGGGTTGCAAACCAGACCAAGGACAGAACAGACATGGTCAGACATGCTGCAGCCATGTCAGACTACAAACCAGATATAACTGGCATCCCACAAGGCTTTGTCCTGGGATCTTTCCCCTCTGGGATATATGTCCCATAGGTACAGGCAAAAATGGAAGGACTGTGTGAACATGGGTTAGAGGACAAACTGCTCACCCATATGATCCACCAGCTGACACAAGCATCCCACAAAGGGCCACATAGAAACAGACAACTGGTGCCATAGCCATGTCAGCAAGCTAATGCAGAACGTGTATAGTCAACCCCGTGGATATACAGTAAGTGCCCACCAATTACCCATAGGTGTTAACCCATTATGTAGTTAACATGTAAGGGGACCTGGGGACACAAGGTGATAGATATCCTGCATTTGGGCAAACATGTGCTGTAGTGTTTACAGGAAAAATACCATATACCCACCCAAAAGGGTGTCAGATCTAGATAAGGGGAGGTCATTGTGGCTCTGCAGTCATCCCATCAGCGGGACAATTGACTACAATAGCCCCCGTGGGATTTCCTCAGCAGACACCTCCATCAACTGTAAAGTCCCCAACAGTACCTCACAGGAGTATCAAAGAGCTTGCACAGATGCCATGTGTTGCCTGTGTTGCTGGCATCAATAAACATGCTGCACCTTGTACAATCTGAATGGCAGTGAGCTATGCACATGAGAGACCTGAACCCCAGCACTGACTTACATAGGACAAGCTGTACGTGATCCATAACACAGAAGCCACCCCCAGCACAGGCTACCCATAGAGTCACATATCAATCTTCCTCAATAGGAATCCTGATGAGTGGATGGGAGATGGTAGATTTAACCTGGGTATCACTATCTGTCACAGGTAGACAGAGGCACAGTATACTAACCATGACATATGTCATGGCAAATTCCACAATGTGTTTGAAGGACAAACAACTCCCAACTAGCATTAAATGGCTAGGGCACATCGCTAGTGTTTGAAAATGTCACCATGTTGTGGAATACACTACCAATGTTGGACAAGCCTGGTTTAAGTAGTTCATATCTGAACAAATGCAACATGGTCAATGTCACAACGGGCCCCCAAACCAGGCTGTTGTGCCACTTTTGGAAAATGTAAAAACCCCAGGATCCCCAACTAAAGTACAAAATAAAAACAGTACTACAGTGTTAGGTCAGGGGTGTTGACAACTGTATGCAAAGTATCCCATGCAAACACTGCAGGCACAGTATAACCCTGTTGTGTTCAACACAAAGCATTTCCGTAACTACACAACATGACACAACACACAACCATAAAGGGGGTGATATTGTTGAAGTTCACACACATCCACAAATGTGGGGGGCTGCAGAGTCCAACATATGGAAGCTCACACTGGGCATGCTCACACACATTGACAACATGCCATGGAAGGCTGAACTGGGCATGCTCACACATTAGGCCAAATCTCTTAGCAGTTGGACACACATACTGGTATTGTTATGTTTTATTCCAGGAACCAACCCATTTAGCTCTGCCCAGTGCACACAGTAAATGACTACAGAGACATAAGTGATATAGTGGATCCCTCCCATATGCAAACATCTTCCACAGATGCACAAGTTGTTCATACAAACAGGGAATCCTATGGCAATAAAGATTTCAAACAGTCTATCAGCAACAAATAATGTGCATTTGACAATTAAACATATGGGTGTATAGGTCAACACTAGGCTGTTTGCCCTAGGGAATGACAGTTTAGCCAGAGTGTGCTTTTTCTGCCTCCCCCCAGGATGCACATTCCTTTCTAAACACAGATGATGTCAGCACCCTATAAATACAGCAGGAGAAAAGAAACTTCCCAGTAATCTGAATAGGCTCTGCTAATCTCTGTCTCAAGTGTCATAACATGGCTGGGTAGGGGGTTTAAAACCTGCAAATGCTCAGGGGGAGTGGGGTTGGGTGTGTGTAAGTCTGTGGGGGGAAATGTCCCTTTGGCAAATAGGAAAACACACTACAGGATGCACATTCCCTTTCTAAAACCGATGATGTCAGCACCCAATAAGTACAGCAGGAGAAAAGATACCTCCCAGTAATGTGAATATCATGCCCGCTTTCTCAAGTGTCATAACATGTTAGTAGGGTTTGAATCCTGTGAATGGCAAGTGTGTGTGTTTGTCTGAGGGGTTTTTTTTGTGAGGGGAAAAGTCCTTCTGGCAAATAGGAAACACACTACAGGATGCACATTCCCCTTTTTAAAACCCCTGATGTCAGCACCCTAAGTATAGCAGGAGAAAAGAAACCTCCCAGTAATGCGAAAAGCGCTCTGTTATCGTCCCTCTCAAGTGTCATAACATAGTTAGATGGGGTTTGAATCCTTTAATGGCAAGGGGTGTGTTTGTCTGAGGGGTTTGTGTGTGGGAAATGTCCCTTTTTGGGAAATGGAAACACACTACAGGATGCACATTCCCTTTCTAAACACTGATGATGTCAGCATCCAATAAGTACAGCAGGAGAAAAGAAACCTCCCAGTAATGTGAATAGTGCGCTCTGCTAATGCATCCGTCTCAAGTGTCATAACATAGTTAGATAGGGGTTTGAATGCTGTGAATGGCAAGTGTGTGTGTCTGAGGGGTTTGTTGTGTGTGAGAGAAATGTCCCTTTTGGCAAATAGGACAACACACTACAGGATGCACATTCCTTTCTAAACACCGATGATGTCAGCACCCAATAAGTACAGCAGGAGAAAAAACTCCTCTCAGTAATGCGAATAGCGCTCTGCTAAGATCCGTCTCAAGTGTCATAACATAGTAGTAGGGTTTGAATCCTGTGAATGGGAAGTGTGGTTTTGTGTGTGTGTGTGTGTGTGTGTGTATGTGTGTGAGGGAAAAGTCCCTTTTTGGGAATAGGAAAACACACTACAGGATGCACATTCCCTTCTAAACACTGATGATGTCAGCACCCATAAGTACAGCAGGAGAAAAAACCTCCCAGTAATATGAATAGCGCACTCTGCTAATGTCCGTCTCAAGTGTCATAACATAGTTGGGTAGGGTTTGAATCCTGTGAATGGCAAGTGTGTGTGTTTGTGAGGGTAGTGTGTGTGAGGAAATGCCCCTTTTGGCAACTAGGAACAACTACAGGATGCACATTCCCTTTCTAAACACTGTTCACAGAAGGCCATGGCTCTGCACAAGTTGTCTGTTGCTATGATGCCTTTTGAGGATGCTTGTGTCAATAAAGGTATGGTGGTGTTGTCATCTGCATTTTGGACAGCCACAGTCCATCGTGTTGGCCTGTTAAATATATACCAAACAAGAGGTCCCAGGACTGAGCCTTGGGGGACACAACCCTAACTGTTGTGGGGTCTGGCATGGCTCCAGCAATGCTAACCATGTGGTATCTGTCCTTGAGCCACTGTGCAATCCATCTAGTGACATAGGGCCTTATATTTAAGCTGGTGACCTTCTCTAGAATGCCCAAGTGGGGTATTGTTGTGAAGTAGTCTGCAAGGTCCAGGTAGGCTGTGTGAACCACCTTCCCCTCGTCAATGGCCTTGGTGACTGGTTCAAAGAAATCAACCGGGTTAAACCCGGTAGTGCTGGTGTGCTCTCAGTAGCCCTGAACCAGGCATCTGTAACTGCACAGATATCGATGTTTTCCATGCCAAGGAGTGTTTTGGGTGCACGCATCTGGAGGTTTAGATATCTGGTGTTGGGTAGCATTGCTCTTAGTTTCTTATCCCTTGTGACACCTATGGAGGTGGGTTTGTCATCTGAGCCCTGCCTAACATAGGCACTATGGGGTAGCAAGAGCCTTTGCCAATATCTGAATGACCAATGCAAACTGTACATGCTCATAGGATGCAAGTGTCAAGGAATATGCTCGTGGCCAGTATAGTCCTCCAGCATGGTTCCTCTGAAGTCATTCACCCCGTCTACACAAGTGTAGAGTCTGCATGTGCTAACACAGTTTGTGTGCAGTGACAACCCTGGGGGGGGAGATGGGATATGGATGTCCAGGAAAGGTGGACATGGGCAGGTATCAACAATGGTGGTCTACCTCTGGTGTGGAACAGTGGGTAACCACGTTGCAGATGGACAGGTGCAATATGTATTAACCCATGTGGCTGTGGTGTGTGGTTCTGCCATAGCACATGGACCCTAAATTTTAGTGGCGGTAGGGTATAGTGGTAGAGGCCTGAGTAGGTCTCACACAACATGCCTGTACCTGATGTTAACAACTGGAATGGTGTTTTGAATACCTGCATATCCTGGCACTGTTCCCAGGGAAGCTAGGTGTGTGTCCTGGATGTGGGTGTGGTGTGCTGGACTGGTGTGTTGTGTTACAGGTCCTGTGGTCCCAAAGCATGGTATAGAACATAACCTGCCAGTGCGATGTGCACACCTGACCCTGATGTGGTGGCTGCAAATGCATATACATGCTATCCCACCTGACAGGTAGTGACAACCACAAACCTCTGTGGAAATGAAGATGTCAGCACCCTAGAAATACTACAGGTGCAGAACAGATGCCCAGTAATTATAGCGCTTCTAATGCATGCCTCATAGGGTTTTGCAAGGGGGGGTTAT
>NW_025055140.1:0-7607 GCF_019279795.1 Protopterus annectens
CTTTCCCAACCCAAAACCCTGGGGGGGGCCCACCATGCCCCAAAAAATTTTGGGCCGGGCCCCCCAAAAATGATGATGGGGGAAGCATTGGGGAAGGGGTTGCACACACCCCTGGACAAAGCATGCGGGTAAGGCCCCAGTATTAGTACCTTGTATCAGACATACATGTATCTGTATTGTATCTACATGCATGTGTCAGGTCACTGCACTTGCAGATGGGGTTTTCTAATGCACAAAAGTGAAATCAATGGTGAGGACAGGACATTGTGTATTATTGGTTAGTACTATTTTGGCAGACATCCCATCCATCCTGTACCAAGGCCATAGGGAGTCTGCTGACAATAACCCCCTCTCACAACTACCTAGGCCCCTTTGGTCTGCATAGGGACAGCAGCCTGAAGCTGGTGGTAAACATTGTTTTTTGGGCCTGGCAATACCCCAGGCATGTGAGGCATGCAATTTATCACACAAACCATCAAACACTATTTGCTTTATGAAAAGCTATTTGTTTTTGGCATGTTCACTTGTTTAACTTGCATCACAGTGGTCACCACTGGGCCTATCTGATTGAATTCAACATTCTTTAGCACCCCACAACTTGTCAGTGCCAAGACATCTGGACAGAGGCCAGCAAAAGGGGCGGGAAAAACCTAAGGTAATTTAACATAATAGTGGTATACATGGATATAAATTGTGTACCCTCTTAAGATGAGGTGTTCCTGTTAAAACAATAGGCCCAAAATATGACAGTCCACCCCTCTCCCAGCCTGTAATGTGATCCATAACGGGTTCATGTAAAACCAGCATCTGGACTCATTTTTGCACCTAAAGGCGGGCCCACCTGGGTGGCAGACATCATATAAATGATGTTTCAGTCAGGTATGATACCTCATGCTGCCATATGTGTCAACACTCACGGGCCTATTTGGCTATAAATCACATACATGGGCATTGTTAAAGGGACAAAACCACTTTCATGTATGGTTCAAACATATGGATATCCAGACAAATCTGTACAGAGAAATTACAATGGTTTAACCTGCTGCATGTGAGGCAGATGCTGTTCCCCACTATATAAAGTAATGGGCAGGAGGTGTTCCCCGCCATGTATGGTATACAATCAAAATGGTATAAGCCACAAGATATCCCACACACACAAACAGTTGCCAGCTTTTGGATTAAACCCCCTGCCTATCTAGGTATTCCTACTATAGTTTCAGTTATCAGACACCACAAGCTTATACACACCACTTCCAAAGGTACTCTAAGGTGGATGACATCAACAGGACTCTAATTTTGGGGAAGGAAACACAGGTCAAAATGTATACAGACAAAAATGATGCACACAAAGTATGGATTAGAACTCCTGCTATCTAGGTATTCCCCTATTGCCCGTTATCAGTTTATACAGAGCTTATACATTTTACCCTTTTCCAAAAGGGACAAATGACATCAACAGGACTACTAAAATTTGGGGTGAAGGAAGTGTAAAGGGTAGTACACAGTCAAAATGGTATAAGCCAGACAGAAAGATTCACACATCACACACACACACACACACACACACACACACACACACACACACACACACACACACACACTTGCAGTATTGGATTAGAACTCTGCCTATCTAGGTTTGTTTACAAAGTTTTACAAGTTACCACACTTACTAAATTTTTCACAGGCCAAAGCTACGGGCTGACAGTTGTGGAAAATTTACAGGTGGCAGACAGTCTCCTTCTGTTCCACCCATACATCATGCTAGTTCTTTTGTCTTGCACTTCACTAGCATTATGGTTTGGCACTTCACCAGGTTATTTATCAAGAAAACACCGGGAGCATCAGCAGTATTCATCACAGATGTAGCCCCAGTACTTACTAGTTATGCCCACCCTCCTGGCATGTTTAAAGGGGCGTTATCGGGCTTTCACCCATTAACCTGGGCACTGTCCATTTGAGGCACTGTTGCAACTGCCTCATGTACACAGACAACCCTCCTCAAAACCCCAAACATTTAGACCTGGGGGGTTACCCATATATCACCCAATGTGGACATATGCACTCTCCAGCAAAGACTGGACTGCAGGTAAAGAGGAAAAGATCAACACCTGCACCACACCATGTGGAACATAGCTCACCATGACACCCACTTTGAAAATGACATACAGTGAAAAGCCACACACCCACCTTCAGAGGCACTCAATGGACTTTTACCCAAACAGCACAAAAGCAAGACAGACACCCCCCAGACACTGAAAAATGGCACATGCCAAGGGACACATATTTAACCTACACAGTGTGCCCCCAACCTAAGCTCCTAAGGTTTAAACCCCCTTGCACAATACAGTGATCATGGGAACTCAATACTAGGCCCCACATATCCCACTCACTAAGTTGAATATGGAGCAGGTAACAGAAATATTATCACATGCCAGCATCCCAAAACATGCACAGCCAGTTCACTCCACAACAACTGAGTATCACTCTGTATCCATGTGGGTGTGAATGAGGGACACACCTCCTGGACTACATGACAAAAACATGGTTGAACCCCTGATTATGTGTCCAGGAGGTGTGAAGTAGCCTGGGGAGTGTACCACTGTCACCCAGAATGATGCTGTGGTACTTTAACAGATGACTGCAACATTTGGGTTATGTTATGTGTCATTCTCAGGGGGTCCAGTACCCCCGCTTGGGATTACATGATTGAAAAACCCCAAAGACTTGCCACAAAAGGCCTACTTTTCCCGCTGGGTTAGGTACTGGCTAAGTGTTTTCCACCCTATGTTTTCTTATTAGGCAGTGTTCCTAATGTTATTCCACCATACAGCTACATGTATGCAATCTGAGGGGCATGCTCCAACAGTAGACATCTGTCAGGATCAGTCACTCATAGCAGTTGTTGGGGGGGGACACATGTCTGCTGTAATGGAGAGGTGGTTCACAGCAGCGACTGCAGTATCAGGCTATAGCATTCCACAGCTGTCAGCCCCCCAAAAATGGACCCAAAACCCCACCCCACAGGTGGTGTTGTCTCCATATTCATTATGGTAGGAAACCCCAGACTAGTATCCCATCAAATGTTTTGGGTATTTCTGGTAAACTGCCTTGGGTAATAGTGCAATCCAGACCCTAGCCTGCTATGGTCCACATCTATGGCCCTAGACTGTCCATGCACATTCCTCAACCCCCCGCCATCTAATGGTCAACACAACACTAAAATAGTATGAGTCTTCAACTACCCCTCCATCACCTGGGGTGGGGCCAACAGTGGCCCAACTTTCTAAATTTTTCCCCCGGGACCAGCTCATAACCCAAGAGGATGCAACAACCTTACCTTTTTTGACTTTAAATATGGGACCTCATCCACAGTTTCATTGGGTGAGATTCACACAGGCTGAATCAACATGGAACTCAACATGTCAGCCACACCCACAAAGTAACCACCTTAAAACCTCCAAAGCGGGCTTTGCAGCCATGAAAACGGGGGTGGATGTCTTCACTGCACCCTTTGCAATGGGAAATAGCTGCATGACTGTGAATCAAAAATGGAAAAACGGTTTAATAACAGGAACTAGCCAGAGCCAACGAACCCAGACACTGTCCTCCAAACACAAACAATGTGATGGTCCCCTGCCTTTAAAAAGGACAAAAGGAGGACACTGTTGCAGAGAAAGGTGGTCCCATGACTGAACCCTTATTAGCCTCAAACACAACTTTGGACCCCTCATGAATCCCCAGCATCTATGAGGGCAGAGATGCAGAACACTGATGAAAGTCAACGGCCTTTGATAGTTACAAACCCTCCACAGCATTAAACACAAGTGCTGATTTTGCAATGCTAATACCTATCCTGAGACAACAGATTTTGGGCCCACATTTAAAAAGTGCCAGCTTTACCCCCCCCCCACAAGGGGGCTGATGAATGTGTTCTCACATGTGTATCCCTTTTCCCTTTTATCCTGTGTGTCACCAGGATGGGGCTGCAAAGACCAGGGTATAAACACATCCACCATGTCATGGGCGGGGAAAGTATTGCATGGAACCCCCTGTCTGTAACACAGTGATTGCATATGCCTAAAGATTATAGGGTTGAGGGTTGTACATAGGTATGTTTTTTAAAAATCTGTTGTAGAATGGAGAAGGGTTTTGTGGTTTAACACCTCTGATTGCTAATAACCACAGCCAAAATTTCATCAACCAAACACACTAAATTTATTCACACACACACACACACACACACACACACACACACACACACACACACACACACACACACACACCACACACAAAACACATTTGGTACTGAGACCCAAAGTTCATTGCTTCATAGGTGTGGTAGGTGAATGGGCCTAAAGGCTCTACAACACTAGCCCAAAGGAATACCCTGGCATGGGCCACATGAAAATAGCCCCAGTATGGCTCAGGAGTAAGTCACTGGAGTGGTCCCCAGGGGGGGTATTGTATTCCCACCCACTCATCCAGTTTTTTTGGGGGCCAGTGATGTGCACTGCTTCACATGTATGTGATTTATATTCCAAACATGGACATGCGGGGTTGGCACATGTCCCACATGCATGCTAAGTGGAAGGGTGCTTGAGGTCTCTGGGCAGTTGTGTGGACAGATTGGTATCTTCGAGAAGCCCTGACCTCAGGTGAGACCTGGCTATGTAACTGAGGTAGTGATTGCACCTACATGACATATGGGGATTCAATTATTGGCATCTGTCCATACAGGGCATTTTATAAGGCATGGTTTTCCCTTTTTGGGGGTATTTGCAGACTCTACAGTTGTTGCAGGTGTCCGGGGGGAACAGGGCAAAAGGCCACTGCACATTGTTTGGGCTACTGGGGGGATGGAACGGGGTGCCATGTCCTTTTACTTGCTGGATAACACAGCAGGAGATGCACATCAAAGAACTTTCTGATGTCAGTGGCATTGTTGTGGTAAAAGGCATGTAGTCCACTGCAATCCCCTTTATTATCTGGGGGGCAATTTTCGGGAAAAGACATTTTTGCCAAATAAATGTAGATGTTAGATATGCAACGGGTCATAACATAGGGGTTGTCCTGCCTCGGGATGGTCCCGGATTCCAAAGTCTGGGCCCCGTTTTGATTCATTTCTCCCCAAGGCTGGGTATATCAGCATCCCCCCCATTTTCTTCAGTGTTTCTTGCTCCAGATGCCCGGTGCCCTCCCAAAGGGAAAGGGTGTAATCAAATTGGAAAAATAGGTTTTCCAATAAATAACAAAAACAGATACACCCTAACAGATATCCCCCGCTAAAGATAACAGGGAAACCCCAAAGGAAAGGAGGGGGGGGAAAAGCAGGATATCATCGGGCATCTACATTTATGGTAGGTACAAACTGTACTATGTCCTTCAAGAATGCAACCCGTCATAAAATATGGGTTGAAACCATAGCTGTGGGGGGGTGGTATGCTCTAAGAAAAAAGGGTGGTGGCAAACCCCGCAGGACTGCCAAACAAAGCCTGCTCTGGATCTGGAATATAAAGAGTTGTAGTGTTTGGAAAAAAGTATGCACGGGCTCCATGTAGCAGCTTCTAGAATGTCTTTTGTAGGCATCTTAAAAAAAGCTGTAGAGGGGGGTTTGCCCGGTGGAGTGTGGTCAGACATTGGCACTCATTCCATGGAAGGAATAACAGAAACTGATGCAATGTCCCAAACCATTTTGAAATTGTCTGTTTGAAATTGCTTTTCCTTGTACCCAGGGGCTACAAAAAATTGATCAGACTTTCTGGTCTTGGTTCTGTCAGGTAGTGGAAGTTGTGTTGTCCAAAGGGATTAAAAGTTTTCCCCCTTTTTTCTCAGGATTGGGAAAGAAAGTAGGCAGGTGAATTGCTTGATTTAAAGAAACTCTAGATACCACTTTTTTGGGAGAAAGGTAGGGTTTTTTAAGGAGACCCCGTCTCTTTAAAAATTTTGGGGGGTATTGCCATTAAAGGGCCCGTAATTCCAAAAACCCCTTTTTGCTGAGGTAATGGCCAGCAGGAAAGCTGTCTTCCGGGAAAAAATTTTAAAACCACAAAACTGCTGGCTCAAAAGGGAGAGTCAATTTTTTTAGGACAAAAATTTAGGTCCCAAGCTGGTACTGGTGCCTTTCTTGGGGGTTTATTTCTTGATTTCTGAAATTGCCTTGAAAAGGATGTGCCCGGTGGATCAGTGTTGTATCTAGCTGAGGGAAGCATGTATTTTTTTGGAAGAGTTTAGAGTCCGTTTTTAGCATATCTGCCAATATTCCAGAATGAGGGGAAAGCTCAAAAGTGATGCATCATCCCTTGTTGGTATTCCAAATGCTGAATCTCTTCCATTTTGTAACCTTTCTGGTGGATGGTCTGGGCCCTTTTGTATCCGTGAACTTTTGGAAAAAGGTAAATTGAGGTTTTTTTGGGGTTTCCCGCTGTTAGCTGTGGTTTGGGGTTTTGGGTGCCTGAAGTTGTGTTGAGTAAAAAATTTTTGGAAGGGCCCCCTTTGTTGTGACAATTCTAGTAGTGGGTACCAGTGTTGTCTTAGCCAGTCTGGAGCTATTAGGATCCCTTGGGTGCTCTGCTTTGATCTTTTAACACTTTGGGCATCGGCAAGGGGAATGCAAAAAATTTTTAGGGGCTCCAGTTGAATGAGAGGGCATCTATTTTCCATGCTTGTGGATGATATGTCCTTGAGCAGAACTTTTTTAAGTGATGATTGAGGTAGGCAAATAGGTCTACATCCGCCTGCCCCATATGAGGGGAGTCGGGGGTTTTGGTACCCCTTGGGGGGCCCCTTTGACTGTCCCCCGAACATTGTCTTTTGGGAAAAAACTGGGATTGTAACTGTTTTTTAGACCCCGTGATTTTTCCCAAAGATTCATTGTCAGTCTGCAAAGGGGGAAGAATGACCCCCCTTTTTTATGTACCACATCACAGTGGTGTTGTCTGTCCGTATTGTAGGTGGCCTTGTTGAAGTTGTTGTCCAAAGGCCTATGGCATGCATTACTGCTAGCATTTTTTTGGGTTTATATGCAGATTTTTTCCTTTGGAGACCATTGCCCAAAACATCTGCCCCCCATTTTGCCCCCCTCCAAGGTCTGACCTGTGGTCATGGTCTGTGTTATCTGAGGTTTTTGAAACATACCTTTTTTGACTGGCTTACTGTGGCCCACCATAGAAATTCCTTTTTAAGACATGGAATGAGTGGGAAAAATTGTTTCTAGGTTGTTGCTGTGTTGAGGCAAGCTTTTTTGTACCATTGAAGCTTTTCATTTTAGTCTTGCTAGTGGAACCAGGAGAATGCAGGATGCCATGTAACCCCGGGGCCCGTAGGAAAATTTCCCCGTCATCTGGGTGAGCTTTGCTAAACTTTGAAGTAATGAGTTAACTTCTTTGCTTGTCTTCTGTCAGGTGCCCTTTGGGGGGCTTTTTGTTTGGCTCCCAAGAAGGTTATTTGCTGGGATGGCTGCAGTCTTGACTTTTGAAAGTTGACTGTGTATCCCAGAGCCTGTACAAAAGTTTACATAATTCAAGTTTTTGTCAATGTTTTTTGTTGTGGGGAATCGTCCATACGGGTAGATTTGAATCCTGGAGCCTACAAATGAGCCCCAAATTTGG
>NW_025055141.1:0-8611 GCF_019279795.1 Protopterus annectens
CATCAGTACCAATTGTTGAACTTGCAGAACATCATATCCTAACACTTGCAAAACACAATGCTTGACAAAAGCAGAGCTGGGCATGCATATTGATAATACCAATCTACTACAGCGATAAGGTCTACAAAGTAAAACAACTTAATACAGTTACATAATACAGCAACACAAATCATCTCCTCAAATAAATTTGCTAATAAGTTGTGACACCTGTGCACTGGCCCAGTAATTGAGGAGCCTCAATCCTCACCACTAGCACCAGTGAGGGGCATCCACATTAGGAGGATAACAAGTACACACACAGCAAAGTACAATTTCCCTTAAGAGCACACAGAGATCACAGTCAGTCTGGGGCTGGTTTCTCCTTTTCTCTTCAGATCTCCAATAAGACTCGCCACTGGCACAGCTATAGGGTACAGATCTCAGCTGAGTGGTCAAGCCAAAATCTCCACCACCCTCTCTGTCCAACCAGTGCTTTGTGTCCCTGCCCAAGTAGCTGGCACACACACACTTTGAGATATGAATTATCTACATATATGAATGCATATATATGAATTATATACACAGACACTCCAGGGGAAGGCTGGCACATGTTCTCCAGCTATGCCCCCTTCTGCCCAGACTATAAGGTAGTACCAACTGCCACCAACCACCCTTATCACCTACTATAAAAGCCCTTACCAAAGGGTATCCAATTCTACTGTGTAATGTTATTATTATGCAATTGGTAAGTGTGAATAAGACTTGTAGGCTATTTAGGAGTTACCTGTACAGTGTCACCAAATACATGCAAGTACTCTTAAGAGCTTAAATATCTCTACACACAAACAGCCACAGTTAAAAGGTTTAAAAATATTTAATATTAAATAATAAAAACACAAGACAATACTTATTAACTCAACACAATGACATTAGGGAGTTCAGAAATCACAGGAAAATACTTTAAAACAATATTGTAGAATAGTCTGACATAAATATAGAAAACAGCTAGACTAATCTGACTGAGTCTACCTGAAAACACCGACACACAAAAACACCGACAACAAGATAACTGACACCACAAAACCGAAAGTTCAAAAAAACGAAACTTCACATGCTCGACAAACCACAATCCCGACAATCAACAAAACAAAGCGAATACCTTTTCCGTAAAACACACACACAACACAAGCACACCAAAAAACCCTTTCAAACTTACACTAAACCTTATATACACAACTATCTATGCACTAACCTTAACCCAAACCCTAACTCTAAGGTCCGTCACTATCGCACACACACCTAACCTGCTCCCTAACCCTAACTCACTTAACCCGCCCCTAACCCTAAAGTCTGTCACTATCGCACACTTACCTTACCCTCACCCTGACCCTAACGTCCGTCACTATCACACACTTACCTTAACATGTCTGTATTCTCAGCTTCGGATTTTCAATGCGGTCATCTCCATTGTCGATCTTCCTGTGTCGGTTATCTCATTGACGGTGTTGTCAGCGTTCGATGTTTTCAGGTAGACCCATCTGACTATATTCCTATTTGTCTCTAAGAGAAACTATGTTCTAAATTCTACTTACAAGGCAAAGTGCTGGTGAGTTGTCAGTTTCAGAACAAAATACAAAATGCTAAATCTTTCTTTCTGAGAAAGTCTTAAAGGGACAATCCCAGTGTTGAAAATTCGGGTCCATGTTAAAGCTTACAAAAGCAACACCCACTTTAACTTCGTCATGTTTATTCCATTTACCACAGTGTCCAACTTACTGGGAAATATCCTGTAAATCAAGCGGTTCAGTCTCCTTTTAGTTCCCCTAATGTGAACTACAGTTTTGGTTCTGTGTTCCTATTAGATTTAAATAACCATGCACTTGAAAGTTTACTAATTTTATCCTACACTTTTCTGCACCATCTTTTATTATTCATATCCTCGCCTATAGAGGAAATACTCTCATTTACCAACTTCTACAATTATCTTATTCAGTGTGGATCCTGAGGCCATGGCTGTTTTCTCCACCGATATTGCCTGTAACCCGTTTTAGTACATAAATGAGTAGAGTTGTAAGTAAAACAGTATACCTTTACTACACAAACTGAATGATACCAAAACAAATGCTAACAAAGTAGCAGCGATCGACTATAGTCATAAAATCACTGCCCGGTAATGTTCACATGACAACGCTTGCAGGTCAAACCAGGGAGACAAGGACTTGCGAGTATTTTAACTCTTGTAAAAAAAGTCTGAAGCATTGTACCAATTTTTTAGTGCATCTATCTTCTCAATTTCTATGATACACAATTTCAGACAAAGCCCAGCCTTACCCGAGAAAAGGTTCAAACGCTAGGTCAGTTTTTAAAGAATAGTCCAATTCACTTAAAAAACTGCTAATAAAACACTGGGTTGTGCTTCAATTTACTCTTCATGAGCAACAAGCTATGTGAAACTATCATCTGGCATAATACTAGAAAAAATCAAGCATTTAAGAAGGGCTTCGCTAATGTTAAACTAAAGATGCAAAAATTTGGATAGCTGATAAGAAAAACAGCTTTAATTAGTTACCGTTACATAACCGCACATTCTGTGATCGCATGCGTAACTTCTTTATCGGACCAGACTCTCCATTCCTAGCATCAGCAGAGGTGATGAATGTTTATTTATTGTTTTATAAGCTTTTAAATAGTAAAACAAATCAGTTGGCTTCTCGATCATACTTTGATTCATAAAATTCATGTTTGAAATGTAAGGTAATATTACTTGCAAAAGTGGGAAGCGTTGTTAAGACAGCAAAGCATACTTGAAAATATTATTCGCTTTAGTACAGCTAGTTTGTGTTTCATGTCATTGTAAGAAACTGTTAGTTAATGCAAATATGTTCAAAATTGCAATCTTTAAGCTTTCTAATATGTTTTCTTTGTGAAAACATACTTCAGATGAAACACCTACCCAGGATTAAAATATGCACATTTTTATGAACATCTGAAATGCATCTAAGGAGCTGTCAGTCCCTCTCTCTCCTTTTGTAACTGCATGTCTTCTGCTGTTCTGTGGGTTTATTGTAAAGGATGATTGATTTTCTTAGTTCATTGTCTCTGCTTCTCCCAGCACTGAAAGCATGGACTGTCAACCATGAAATGTTTCATTTTTGCTGCCAAAAATTTTGCACGTTTCTGCATACAATAGGTAATGAAAAGTTTATAACAACTTTGGACTCGGCTATATAATTGACAGGAAACCCAAGATACCTTTCCTTAGAGAGAAAAAAGTAAAGTTAGTGATAGGCTTCCTTACAGCCAGTAAACAGATGTAATCAAAATTATGAATACTCACTGAAAGAATCACAGTCCTAAAGCAGATGCCCTATGCTGATCATCTAAAAAAACTCCAACTATACTCTGTGGCATATTGTCTACTCAGAGGTGATCTGTGCTTAACATACAAAGCCATGTCCAACCCTGAGCTGTTGGACATGCTCCACTTAAAGAAATCCCAATCCCTCAGAGCCACACAATACAAGGATCTAAACCTTGTCATCACAATGAAAAAAACATACTGGAGGGATGGGTTCCTGACCCAGAGACTCCCATACTCTGGAATAGATTGCCCATATATGTCAAGCAGAGCATCGCCTTGGCACGCTTCAAAAGGAACCTTGACGATTGGATGGGAGATAGGAAATTCACCTTGAGGATCACGTCAGTCATCCTGATAGACAGGGTCCAGGAAGTAATATTGTGGGAAGAAATATCAGGGGAATTGTTATGGCTAAAACTGGCTTGTATAGGCCCTAGAGGTGATAGCCTATTTCCAACCTATGAACCTCTGCTAAAGGAGCATCACGGTAAGGTGGGAATGGAGGTTAAAATGTCTTCTTTCACCTTGATGATGCACTGAAAAAGAGGTGAAAAATTGCCCCGACCAATTGTCCTTGATGAGACATTGGAGTCAAGGTTCATTATGTGTGTCTGAGGGGATTCCCTTACTGTGAATCGTCTGTGAAGGATTGCAATTTTAGTGCTTAAGAAATGGTAAATATTGATCTGGTATGGCTTTGTAGGTGTTGAGGCATGTACACTGGATGTCCTACAGGATATGTGGATCAATTGAGAGCCCACAGTCAGAGTGAAAACTTGGAGTTTAGTACTGTCCTTTATATGACTATTTGTGAAGAATGGAGGCTGTACCGGTATGTGAAAGGGGAAATGGTCCTTCTGAGGTATGTGCTAGGGATAATGTCTATGCTTTGCTATACATTTGCTGGTTAGGGTTTTTGAGAAGGTGATTTGAAAGGCACAATGTTTTGCTGGAAGACATTGGCTATCAAGACTGAGGGAAGCAGATGCATTCCTGATAGCTGCTGGATGTTAACCCGGTAGAAGTGCAGCTTTTTATTTTTGAGAGGCTGATGACTGAAGCGTTGCATCACTATCACGATGTACTGTGTGTACATGTTGAGATAAAGTTATGATTGTGTTTTGGGATACTTTTGTCACAGTGTTTTATGGAATTACACCAGTACAAAGAGGTTATAGTATTGGTGTAATGTATTGATTTTACAAGTTTCTTTAAACTGTGGTGCGGGGAGAAAGTTATTGGCATATTGACAGAGCTTTGCTGGCTTTTTGGCTGACTTTGATTTTTGTGTTTTATTGAATATGTTACAGTGGATCAGTTTTTTTTCTAACAGATAAGAAGTGATTATTTAAAGCAATAACCCGAGCTTGACGTGGTGTGGTATATTGGAGATTTACCCACAGTTGGTGTGATTTAATCACAAGAAGCTGAAGCCAGTGATTAAATAAAAACTCAACCATGGGTAAATTTCAATATACCACAACTTCTAGAAGTTGGTTATTACTTTTCATTATCTAATGACATTATTTAAGAAAAAATTACTTTTTTAAATAATGTCTTTGTATAACAACGATATTACTGGGCTTCTTATGCTGGATTTGTGGTACACTGCTTCCTTGTTTGATTTACTGAGCATGCATTATGGGACTTGCATCCCACGCATACCCAGTACAGCAATGATTTGAAATGGAAGCAATGGAGAAAAGAAAGTTTTCATTGCTCTATTTTTTTCTTTTTTTCCTATTTATTTGTTAAAAAAAAGCTTTTAGCACTATACCAACATAAAAAGTCCACGAGGCGACGGACCTTTTTCTGTTGAGTATATTAATGAGAGACTACAACAGTCTAAGCTGGCCAATCAGCGTGTAAGTTTTGGAATATTAATGGGGGGTCATTGTATAATTTCTTATTTATATGTATGTGTGTGCATAGAAATATGTATGTGTGTGCACCAAATAAATGTTTCTGCAAATGTTTATACATGTCAATGTGTCCAGCTGTCATTATTTTCAAATCAGTCTGTTCTTGTTTGATGGTATAGACAGGAATGTGAATGATCAGCAGTATTAGCAGGCCATTGACAGAATATGAGAATGTGAATTAATAGACATTTTCTTAAGTAAAAGTAGTATATAACTGTAATTATTCTCATTATATATTAAGCATAATTCTCCATCTTTTCTCTAAAAGTCTCCAAATTTTGTAGGGATTAAAAGGGGCAGAGCTAAAATTGGAGTCAAATTAGGGACATCCCAGAAAATCAGGGGCAGTTGAGAGGTATGCACAGAGGTGCCTCTTCTGGTCTCAGGGTTTCTCGAACTCTTCAATTACATGGGCACACAAAAGATGGGATCAGGAGCGATCAACCTAAGCCGGAAGACACAGTTGTTGGCTTATATCTTGTGTTATGATGTTTGTATGTAGAACTTCACAGATCTATTCACATGAATGAATATCATAACTGCAACCTGAATTTGTCTGTAGTAATGATGTAGGGAATTATTATTTTGTTATCCTGTTATGTTATTGTCATGTCATCTTACATCCAAATTTCCCACATAAGAGATGATAGGAGGCGTCACAGGGCAATGAGTTTTGGATGTTAGACTGTGTCAGGCTTTAGATAGATGAATGAACACAGATAAATCTGGGTTACCTTTAGTTCTCTTTTTGATTATTATTTGTAAACATAAATAAGGCAAGTTGTGACATGCATTAAGGAATAGAAAGCTGTGTTCATTTTTTGGATAGATGGTTATAATTATTAAGGTAGTTAATTGGTTTGTATGTGGATACCTTTTTCAGAGTTTTTGAAAGCGGATTGCTTGAGTTACCATCTTTATTAATTGGGATAATATGTTTTTCCAGACTTTCTAAGCATAGTTTTTAATTGTATAACATTTAATGAAGTATGGGAATAGAGGGACTACTTAGGGCATCTGCTACGATTTTAAATATTCAGCTGAGTAAGTTACTCTCAGTAGCTAAGGCTGTTTGCTTGGGCTGTAATATAACTTTCCTAATGGTGGAAGTCTAAAAGAAATTTTGAAGTGTGAAAGTCACTCTGGGCATATTGTGCCAGTGAGTCTGGAGTTTTGGAGGTGATTATTTGGAATATATTTGATTAAATATTCCTAAATAAACTGTTCAAATGGATGGCTGACTTACACATAATAACAACCTTTTCTGTACCCAAAACATGAAAGTGCACTGAAAAACTATTGAGTATTACAATTGCAGATGCCTTAGGTGCTGGTACAGAAGTTTATGGCCTGCTGTTGTTGCTGGATAAAGTGGATGGGCTACTGAGCCTTTTCAGCCCGCGTCTGAATAAGACTAAAAGAGTATATCACAGTATAGAGGTTTATAGATTTCATGTGTTTATAGACTAGTAGTAATATAACTGCCCTTGTGGGCCATTTTTAAAGCCTAGCTGAGTGAGGACATTTTTTCTTTCTGATAGCGTGAGGTATTTCCTTGGGAGCAACCAGACATAGCCCAGGGGGAGGGGTGAGAATTTCCTGCTACTTAAAGTTGATAGTCCCAGCTGATTTGCATATCTTCTGGCTGGGTATAGGTGGTGACATCTATAACTAACTCTGCACATTGTTGGGTGTCACCCTTAAAATTGTAGATATAACTAAAAAATGCCTTATAGTTCTCCCTTGCTTGGGAGGCTATTTTTTCCTCAAAGCTGGTTTTTGAAAACTTGACTAGTCCCCTGAGTTGCTTGTTTTGGACTAATGAGAGAACATTTGCCCTGTTGTGCACATCCTCTTCTACTTCTGAACAGGATTTTTTTTCTTTCTTTTGTTGTACAACCTATTTATACCAGGGTGGTTTGTTTTTGAAGTTTAACTTAGGTTTAGGTTTATTGATTTCTATACATGCTTATTTTACAGAATTTTTTCCCTTACATGTCCATATTTTTGATTTTTATAAAAAATTTGGATGCCATATTAATAGGATTGTTACCCTTAGAAAAAAGTTCGGGGCTAGTTTTTGGGGTTTTATATTTATTTAAAATTTTTTGTCTGATTTTTGGGTGGGGAAAAATCTAAATCTTTAGTCTGCATTTTTGGGTCAAACCTTTAGTTAATGAATACTAATCAGCAATGAGTATTGTTTGAATGTTAAAGTTTTAAAACATTCAGCTGAAGTATTTTTTTTTTCGGAATGGTGGACCTAGATAAAGGTTGTTTTTACCTAATGTTAGTTGGACATAAGCTGAAGTTTTCATATTTTTGATTTTTGATTTTATCTTTTATGTAGATTGAAAACCCCCCTTTTTGTCCTTTATGTGAAAAGGGTTTCTGAATGATAAAGGCACTGTACTAATGTTTTTGGCTTTGAACCATGTTTCAAATTGACAGATACCATCATTCTCATTTCTTAAATTTTTTTTTGAGACTCCAGCACTGGATAAAACCCGCTTTCCTAATAATTTTGTTAATTGGAAGGTTTTTCTGTTTGACAATGCCTAAAATATTTGGATAATGATTTCCCAAAATCCAAAAACATGGGGGGAGAATTGCACCAATTGCAAAGCGCATAGTCTGTCTACATGTTCTCCCCAAGGAAAAATTTGGGCCCCCAGCTAAGGAAATTTTTTAAATCAATCAATTTCTGTTGGTATTAATCATCCCTTAAAGGAGAATTTTAAAAATTTCATACCCAAAATATTCTCAGAGCTCAGTCTTTTTCTCATATATAGGGGGGTACATCTCAGGTCATTAATGCCCCATACACTGATAAGTCACACTGGTACTTGTGGTTTTGTGACCTGAGTGTTTATAATCTGGGGAATTGACCCCGAAGACAACAAATGTATTTCCCTTTTCGTATAATGAATCAGGGGTCACAGTGAAATTTATGAATATTGGGTTGTATGTTTCACCTTATGGGTGAATAGCTAGAAAATAGTTTAATTTTTGTTTTTTGTTTTACTGGGTTGTAGGACAGCATCTGGGTTTTTCAGTTTGGTATTCATCATCTGTAATTTTCCTTAATGTGTCAGTGTTTTGTGTGTGTTGTGTGTTTGGTTTTTTTTTTTGTGTGTTTTGTGTGGTTGTGTTTCCCCTACAACTTTTTCTTTGATTTAAGTTTGTCAGTATTTTGAGGGAATTGCTACATTCCCATGGGACAAGCTTGCCTGGGCATATCCATGTTGCTGGACATATTGTGTGTTTTATGGGAAAAAAATGATGTTTGCAATAGAAATTTGGCTGCAATAGTGTAATCATACACTTGGTGATGCTGCTCATAAAAAAC
>NW_025055142.1:0-7996 GCF_019279795.1 Protopterus annectens
AAAAAAAATAGCATAGCTTTTTGCTGTCCTCCTGAAGACAAGTGGCAAAGCAATCATCCAAATGGAAGGTGGGTCCATGGCTGTTGAATGCTAACAGTACATGAGGCAAATGTTGACCGAGGACACATTCCCTCTGTACTAGTTACCCATGACACCCATCATATCATACAACAGTCCATGTGTTATGTATGTCAACAACATGTCCACCAATTGCAATGCATACAAACATGGCTACATGACAGGCATGTAGGACCATATGCAATCTGTAGTGTGCATGCAGCTACCATGCATGTGCAGTAGCTGATGTAAGTAATCAATCTGTGCCTAACTACAACATGCAGTTGCAATGCAGCCCCATCATTGACACCTGTTTTCGGTGCCATACTAACAGTATGGTAGGATGTACAGCAGGTATGGATGGATGTGTGTACATAAAGTGGTGATCCACCTGTGTAGATGGATGTTTGCGGGGCGGCTCACAGGTGTGTCACACCATCCTACCATTACATGTGCAAACATGCGCTATGTTCCCGTTACTTGGGTGGAGACATAAAACCTACACAGTGGTCAGGTGTACCGACAGTCATCACTTGACACCTGTAACACTTACATCCCCCCGTGTGCATATAGCAGTTCCCAAAAGGTAGCGTTGGTACACATAAGGGCCCAATACTGCTGCATGTCTGTCAGACGTATCATCATATAGCAGGTGTATCATTCACAGTACTGCCATGTGTGTTTGCTTGTGTGACCATATATGCTACATATGGTCGGGAATACATCCCAATTGTTACACACCCCTGTACACTGTTGTAGAGATCTGTACATACTGCAGTGTGGAAAGCATGCGGGTGTGGTGTGTGTATCACACACATCAGCTATCCATATGTGTATAACATTTGTGGTCTCTACAGTGTGTGTGTGTGTGTTTGTGTGTTTTTGGCTGTCTGGTGCATGGAGTGGGGGTGTATGCTACCATACAGAACACACAAGATCCCTAACCCCTCATGGTGATGCAGTCCACTACCCTGTTGATGCCATCAGTCTCAGCCCCTCTACCTGTCCCTGTTCTTTCTCTGTGTCACGTCGTGTGGGTTCACAGTACTGTGATAAACCACATAGGCAAGGGTCCTCACCTCAACATAGGGGTGGGTTATAGTGTTGTTGACCCGTGAGTGTGAGCATGTTCCTGTAATGTGACAGGGTATTACTGCTAAAAGTGAGGCCTCATGCTATCAAGTGGCCTCTAACATTATCATTTGGGCCCGACCGCTGTGTACAACCCCTGCACCATGTCAACATACCTGTGATGTGACCTGGTATGGATGTCACGTCTCCCACTGTAGCCTATTAAACTGCCACATGCTTCTGGATCAGTATGTGTGGACATCTGTGTTATGTTAGACTTTCCAACAGTCAGGCTGAGGCTCGTTAGCATGCTGATATTGCCATATGTGCCTGTGAGTACTCCACAGTTACACATGGGAGACTGAAAAACTGCTACCTGTAGGCACATGCAAGTAGACCATAAGGAGGGAACCAGGGCATCATTACCAACATGTTTTACTGTTGTTAGACACATACTGTGAACATATAACAATGCATGCTAAACCTGTACTACATGGTATGTCTGGTGCATGTCAAAACACAACTAATGAAATTTAACATGTCTCTCACTATTCACACAACTAATGTAATATACATTTCCCACTATTCTTACCCCTAATGTAATATACATTCCACTATTCTTTTCACCCTGTGCATCAGACCATTTGAGCATGTCCCTGCACCAATGGTGTGGATGACAGGGAGGGCCCCCTTCATCATATGAAAGGGTGATAATGTTTGCCAGGGGCATAGGCTGCACCAATGGATGACATCTTGTGTGTGGGTAAGGGCCAGTGATATGATTGGACATGTCTGTTCAGTATGGATGTGGGTGTTGTGGTGCCCTAAAATGTCTTTGCTGTTGCGTGTATGTGTGCACACAGTTCTGCCTTTGTGAGGCCTACAGGGGTATTATTGACAGCTCCAGTTGTACAGACCAGGTTGTACAGCTCACTGTGTCCGACCATGGCCACGTACCTGTGCCTGCCAGGGTTGCACGGGCACTACCAGGCGGAGGTACAGGGCTACTGTCCGACACATGTCCACTGGAACGTGTCCCGCGGGGAAATCCAGGGCCAGTCCACTGGCCTGCTGTGTCCTGGTGTGGACAGCACAGCACCAGTGCACTGCTACTGCTACCAGCACTATGGGCGGGCATGTGGGTGGCACTCCGTTACCTGCACTAGGTGGTGTAGCTGGCCTACATCCATGGGCCTATGCCCCCTTTACCAGATGTTCCAGCACAGCAGCTCCCCCGGGATTGCCATCCCCGTCAAGGATTCCACCATGTCACCCCGCCTGTCAGAACATCAGCAATCTGCTGTTGAGCATTTGCCAATGCCTGGATGTTGTCATTTGGGGTATGGATAGCAGCCCTCTGCAGCCTCTGCCCTTCTCTGTTCTGCCTTCAGCACATGCCTGTGCGCCATTACAGTCTGGAACATGCATCTGGTGATACCAGCTGCTGCACTCTGTCCTGCAGGTGCATGTCTGCCAGAGGTCCCCCCGAGCAGCACCCCAATGCCTGTGTGGCACATCTGCAGTCATTACACTGACACCATGGTGTGTAGACACACCTTCGGGCCCCCACATTCCTGTTCCACGCTAACAGGCGCTGACTGTCCTTCCTCTATGGCCACTGGTGATGCGGTATGTGTTGGCAGCAGAACTGGGGCAGGGAGAGGGGACATAGCTGGGATGGCAACCATTGGCACAGATTCACCCCCTGACAACCCTGCCTGTACCTCATGCATATGTTCATCACTGCTAGTATCTGTGGGGACACTAACATCAGATGGACCGGAGGGTAATGCACCTACATCACCTGTGACTGCAAAGTACGGCTCTAATTTACAATAGACACACACACACACACACGCACACACACACACACCCACACACCCACACCCACACACACACACACACACACACACACACACACCCCAAAAAAATGCATGGATTTGACAGATGGCATGCAGCATGCCTGTTAGCAGAGGGCATGCAGCTCACACATTAATAGTGTTTCTAACCATCCCCAGTGGGTTGCACACTACTGCAAGCAGGTGTCATAGAAGTAGGCATGGAGTTCACACAATCATGGTAGTATGCATGCATCCCGTGATACACCATGTGGACCAGAACAGGATAAAGTACACATGGCTGGATTGACATGTAATCTGCGGGCGGGGCATTAACATGCATACATGTCTGACACAATGGTGTCCTGACACATGTACAGCATCGTAATGGACATCACATTGTGGTGTTGTCTGTATGCCCTACAGATAGAATGCATGTTTAGCAAATGTGCATGAGCATGGAAGGGAAGTGTGAGCCATCTGCATTGCTATACAGTGTGAAGTACAGACATTGTGCCATTGCATGGCATCATGAGGCATCTATATTACTGTACAATGCATAATATGTACACGTTGCATAGCCATAACTGTATGCATACCCATGACATAACTGTGGATTGTGACAAACAACGCTGAGGTGTATACACACCAAACCATGCTGTGTCAAGTGACAGGTCACTGGAGAACCTACAGATGACACCCCTGCACAACAACTACAGGGTCTTAGCTGCCTGGCAACCATGTCCACACATAGCGGACATGTTAATTCACCATTTCCCACATGACATTGATGTACCACAGACACGAGGTGCACAGTTAATGGTGTTGTCCTACAGCAGCAAGGGAAATGTACAGTATTTGGCCTGATGTGGTATCAATGTCTGTGAAAACTGTACAGGTGACTACTGTCATGCTATGACACAGTCGTGATGTTCAACAGATCTTATATGGTAGACTTCAGTGACACCTCCACTAGCTGTGCACAGGCTTTTAGGATGTCCAGTGTACCACATCATCTGTATAATCAGTCAACTAAGGCTATAATTGGACCATGTATGGACAATGTGCAACAGGGTGTAAAATCACATCTACTGTGTGGCTACATGTCTCTGCATCCCCATGGCCATGTGTGCACATGTGTTGCCAAATGTGTGTGCTGGCCAACTATCTCACATGGCTGTGTTGTCCTATATGGCATACACCCATAGATGTCAGATATGTCACCATCCACAGGGCTATGCAGACAATGGGTTGTATGTTTGGTATGTGGGGTATGGGTCATGGGATAGTGTGACAATATTGCAGCCAGAACACTACATGTCTGGGACATGTCAGATGGCACATCACAATGTGTGCACCCAATGCAGGGGCATATAACACAATGATGACACCTGTGGCCTGCCCCTATTACAGCTCACTGTGTGGTACTGTTTGCGTACCACACATGTTGTTCCAATGCATACTACATATGCCTCCATTGTAGAACACCTCCACCATTGTATGCACAGCTGACCACACATGTAGCAATGACAACTACTGTGGTTTCAAGTCGGTGTATCATTTTGTTTGTATATATTGCACATGGGTGGCCTGTGTGAATGATGGGTGATGCAACCTGTATATCGTGACTGGAACAAACATCAAGTGTGCAACTGTTAACTGGCCACATGGCAAATAGATCTATGCTTTAACATGCCTGATACTGATGACAGTCTCACCTGCAATGGACTCATGTATGTGCTTCACGCCAGAGGTACCTGTATAGGGGTGACACAGCAGTATGAACATTATCCCTGACTGTCTGACAGCCACAGGGTGCACTGTGCATGATAACACATTTGCCTGTATAATAGCATATAGTATGCACATGTGTGCATACACAGGGTAGCATACTGTAGTATGCAGCATGTGTGTCCACATACCTTGCATATGTTCTTACTTTACATAATGTACAGTGACACACATGCCACTAAATGGGATATAATAGCCATATGTGCAGTACTGACTTACCAGGCAACTCCAGGCTCATTGGTTGGGAGACACCCACCTCCACGATGGCAGCTAGTGTGTGTGGATGCTGTTCTGAGGGTGTCCCCAGACTTTCCAGTAGCTCCTCAGTGTGTGTGAGTGGGGGCTGGGTTGGTGGCCCACCACCTGTTCCACCTTGTTCCCTGGTGATTGCAGTGGCACACTGTTTTGCATGTCGTATCAAGTCCGTGCAGTGTCTGCGCACCTGCTGGTAGGTGCGGTTATGGCCACCCACGTCGTTCATCCTCCTGCGTAGATCCTGCCACAGGTCATCCCACTGCTGGGCATGCTGTGGCACATGGCTGAACAACACCTCATAGTTCTCATGGAGGTACAGGATGAGGACATCATCCTCCTGGCGTGTATGCTGGAAGCATGTCGAGGCATTATCTGTAAGACATAATGATGGTGACAGGTCACAGTTTCAGAGATGTACAGAGATACTGCTGCACATACATTTCTATGACATCTAGTACATCTGCACAGTAATCTTTGCAAATCATCATGACACTGACATGACTGACGTGTTTGTGTCACACATGTAACACCCGTTATGCATTGGATATCATCACCATATATGTGTGTCACCTCATTACAGTGTTCATACTCCATGTGAATGCTGTCTTGATGTGGGCATGTCTATTTGCCTGCACTGATGTTCTTACCTATCTGCACATGCCTGGATGTGTCCACGGTACTGCTGTTGACCTTGATGTTGTGTATGTCACGTATCAACACAGACACAGCCTTAATGGACTTGAGCAGTGACAATGCACACATATGCATGGACACCTGTACATGTATGTGTTTTGCCATATATATCTACACAGCACTGTACAGCTGTTCAACATCCTGCCACGGATCGCCTGTGTTGCACATGTGATAGACATGGGACAATGGCTAGTCGGACGTCATTGAGGGATGGTTATCAACCATAGCAGGGCGGGCAAGGTTTCCTAGCTGTAACAGACAGCCTATGCCACCGAGGTGCATCAGTGCCACATTACTGATCCGGACAGTTAATACATCTACCATGCGGCCATCACACCATGTATGACTGGGATGACATGTGCAGCTTTGATGGACAGGGTTGCATGGTTTGGCAGGAGAATGTCACATGTATGGCACAGGGATCTGTCCAGCATGTGGCGATCCTAGTATTAGGACAGTGGCTGTCCATGACATATGTCTTACAGATCAGGAAATGGACACGTAGCATGTCCATCATCATGGTGTAGCAAATGTCTTAATGCAAGGTAGACAGCATGCTGCATAGTGGAGGTGAGGATTGTGAAGGCTGGTATCGCCCATCCACGCATGGCCATTACCCCTTAAAGGTGATATGTGATCCAATATTGGTCACCCCAGTGCTGTATATGCCTGTCCAATGATCTCTGTGCTCATGGATGGCACCCTGTCATGACATGGGTACCTCGTATGACTACCCAAGGGGTCTGGAGATGTCACCAAGGTAGGGAGGTGTACTGCACAGCACCATCCCTTACACAGTGTCCATAATGTTATACACAGCCTAGGTGGTAGTTAATGGGTACAGGGATGTTCACCTAGAGGTGACAATGCTGATATCATCCATCAGAATGTGCACATATGTCACACACCTCACCCACACAGACAAGTCTGTATGTTTTTCACAACACTGGCCTCATATCCATTCACATCCTTACATACACAGATGCCTAACATTTGTCTGTGTGGTATGGGCTACAATGAGGGTGGAGTACAACACATTAACTCTGTTCTACTGTAGCTGGCACTGGGTGTTTCACATGTCACTCTGGCACCTTTTGTAGTTGTGAGTCTGTCAACAGGCCACTGGTAGAACACTCCTGTGACATACAAAGCTATTTGTAATCAAACATCTGTGCTGTCTTGTACATCTGTACTGCTAACATCTACAGTGATAATGGTTCATGGACATGCACACCATACTCAGCAGGGTTACAGTGCGGTGCCACCCATTATGACTGTCGTCACCACTTGTGGGTTGATATTATCCAACACCCTATCTGTATTGTATGGTCATGCTAGGCACTTGTTCAGAACTTGTGAGCATGTCATGAGCTACTGATTAATATAGCACCCATTCCACACCATTTCCACAAGTACACTGGCTGTCCTAAAATTTCCAGCTTGCTTATGGTACAACAGCTGTTGTACACACGTAACATATCCTGTGAGACATGGCTGTATATACAGGCATGCCCAACTGTCACGTACCAGTGCTATTGCATGTCTATATGATGGATATGGTTTCGTGCAATAGAGCAATTGTCTCATGTACACATTCAATGCTCACCTCCCAACATACGACACTACAGCCTGTGGGGATGCACTTATGCAGCCCTGCTGGGTGCTGTCACCAACCCTGACTGCACCTGACAGTCATGTGGGGATGTGCATTAACACACCCCACTCATCACATAGTCTCACATGATCTCCACCACAGGCCACATACAAGGACAACTTGTGCAGTACCTCTCCATACTCTGTGTAGGCACCGAGGCAGCCCCATCACAACACAACATCACCAACTATAGCCCACAGACTCATGTGTGCCCATCACATACAGCCAATAGGGTGTTATAACATACACAACACACCAGTCATAGGTGAGTCAGTAGGCGGTCACACTGTAGCTCCCACAGCAGGCTACACAAGGCGATAGTCGCTTACATCTTGCTGTCGGATAACTGGTTCTGCAACATAACCTATGCACCCATGCCACACCTCACCAGGTATGATGTGACTGTCATTCTCCATGTTAGTGTGACTGCCCTGAGATGCCACTTTACAGACTACGTGTGCAGGGACATGCAATAGCTCACCAGTGTTGTAGCCCTGAAGGTATGGGCCTAGCCCTGGGGAGCATTATGCATTCATCCAGACCCGATACCACTGTACAATGACTGACTGTATCACTTCAGCAGTTGTCTATGCTTCTGCTGTCATTCCACAGGCATCTGGTATCTTGTTTCGCCCTT
>NW_025055143.1:0-9327 GCF_019279795.1 Protopterus annectens
TTTTTGTGCTAAGAGTTGAGAGCTAAGCCTATGGTGAGAAGTGAACAGAATTTGTATTCCCCCATTAGTGGCTTTGTCCAGGTTTTTTGTGCTAAGAGGTTGAGAGCTACAGTGAGAAGTGAGAACTGAATTCACTACATGATAGTCATTAAGTTTCAGTCTTCAGAGATTTATAAGAGGATAAGAGAATTTGTTTTGTCTCATTGGAGAGGTTGTGGAACCTGGCTATGATGTCAAACTGTCAGCTTCAGGGACTGCAGAGAGGGATGAAGTTCCCCCAATGAGTGCATCAGAAATTCTGGAACTGGGTCCGGAATCCAAGGGTCCTCCAAAAGATGAAGTCGAAGGAAGGGGAACCAAATCTGACAAGGCCAATGAGGGGCTATTAGAATGATGGTCCTTCCCAGGATTTTTGCTTTCTGTAGAACCTTGGGTATCAACGGGATTGGTGGAAATGCATAGAAACAACCCGGAGGACAATCGTGTATAAGTGCATCCCTTGGGGCTTCTCCCAGAGGGGGAATCAGGGCAAAGTAGCTTCTGCATTTCGTGTTCATGTGACTGGCAAAAAGGTCACAGCAAGGCTGGCCCCACCTGCAGAATATCCTGTCCGCTATTTCTTTCATGAGGAACCACTCATGGGGCAACATGAGTGCCCTGCTCAGCTTGTCTATCACGTTGGATTTCCCCAGGATGTGTGTTGCCAACCAAAAGCGCTGGGTGGAAACAGCCCACTGCCATACCCTGACAGCCTCGCGACAAAGGGGGTAAGACCTGGTTCCTCCTTGTTTGTTCAAATACCAGACCACCGACATGTTGTCTGTCTGAATCGCAATCATACCCAGAGGAAGAGAGTCCTGAAAGTGCTGCAATGCCAAAAGTACTGCTCTCATCTTCAGGACATTGACATGCAGATGTGTCTCTTGATCGGTCCATGTGCCTTGGGTTATCTTTCCCCACCCTATCAGGGAAGCATCCATGGTCACTGTGGCCACTGGAGGGGGGTAAGCACAAATGGGCATCCTATCGTGACATGAAGTGAGGTCAACCACCACTGAAGATCCTTTTTGCAGGAATCTGTGATCATTACCGTGTGAGACATGGGAAGCTCTTGGTAAGACCACTGAGTGAACAATGGCCATTGTAGTATCCGCATGTGCATACGAGATAGTGGTATGGCTAGAATTGCTACTTCCATCATGCCTAACAATTTCAGAACTTCTGATGCTGGTGCTCTGTCTTTGGATATCAGAACGCTGACATGCTGAAGAAGACAGACTCTTTCTATTGGAAGCCTTAGTGTGGTGGTGGTGGTGTCCAGTTCTGCCCTGATAAAAACGATATGCTGCGATGGTGACAAGGCAGATTTTTCTAAGTTGATTGTAATGACCAGTTGATTGCAGAGTGGACTCCCTGGCCTGAATAAGTTGATGCCTGGTGGTGGTGGCAAGAAGCCAATCATCTAAGTATGGAAACACCTGGAATCCTAGATGCCTCAGGTGAGCCATGACCACTGCTATGCATTTGGTGAACACTCTGGGGGCGGTAGTGAGACCAAAGGGCAGGGCTCGAAACTGGCAATGATTGGCTCCCAGCTGGAAGCGCAGATGATCCCTGGATGGCCTGGCCTAAAAGTCTTCCTCTGTACAAATAAATCTTATTTCTAATAATGGTACCCTTATCTCGCCTGACCCTACCACTAAATTGCTAGGTATAACAATTGACAACAACCTAAACTTCGAGACACACATAAACAATACAATAAAATTAATTAATAAGAAACTAGGATCTCTATCGATCAAAACTATCTTTCTCCAGAAGCTAGGTCTGCCATAGCTCGAACTCCCCTTTTTATCCACTCTGCTCTATGCTGCTCCCATATATACTAATATCTCCAAAAACAACCTCAAGAAACTAGCAACTTCCTACAATAATATTGCTAGATTTGCTACAGGTTCCCCTTTCAGAACCCACCACTGCTTAAATCTTAAACACTTAAACTGGCTTGAACTCCCTAACCAGCTTCAATCTTACCAACTTACTTTAGCCCACAAGGCCCTGTATCAAACTAACACTCCTATACTCTCTAGCCTTATCATACCATATAACAACCTCAAAAATTTACGTTCCTCAAACAAACTACTGATTAACACTACTAAATCAAACAACTCAGCAGGTGACTCCTTGTTCTCAAACTCTGCTTAGGAAAATTATGGAATAAACTTCCAGACGAAATCAGCTCAGACTTCCTCTCCTACTTTTTAAAAAACATCTAAAATCACATCTCAATAATCACACAGCTATGCACCTGCACCTAACCCTGGCTAATTTCTTCTCCCCTAGCTCATTCCCTCCCTTCCTTCCTTGTCTTCATATGAAATATTTACAATCTCTATCCTCGTACACTAATTATAAGCATTTTATGCATAAATTATCACTGTAACCTATGAACTGGAATACCATAAAATAAATAAATAAATAAATAAATAAAAAATATAAAAAGAAGGGAGGGATTTCGATTTTGGGTTTCACTGTACTATTTTACATTTCCTGGAATATTTTTTCTTAACACTGTATAACTTCTTTATGTAATTGTACTATTATGTATCTCTATGTGGAGCTTTTCTCCCCAGCCCTCTACTGAAAATGGACATGTATCCAGCTAGACCAGCCCGGTCAACAAATGTAAAATAAAATAAAATAAAATATGTGGTGGTATGCATCCTTGGGAATCTATTGAGCACATCAATTGTCTTTTTCCCTAAGAAGGGAAGTATAGACTGAAGCGTGACCATCGAACCTCTCTTTCTTTAAATATTTGTTCAGTCTACTTTCTGAGGTCAATATAGGTTCTCAGTCCCCGCCTTTTTGGAACTAAAAGAATCTTGAGTAAGTTCGAGATCCTGTATCTGGTCTACAGGACTGGTTGGATGACTCTTTCTGTAACATTTGGACCTCTATTGTTGCTTGTTCCCTGCTCAACTTCGTTGGAGCGTCCGGGATTTTTCTTATGGGTGGGGGGTATGGCAAATGGGATGAAGTATCTTATGGAAATGATACTTTGTACAGCTGTCTTTTGTTGTTTTTGAGCCAGGCATCTGGGTACAAGATAAAGAGACCCCGACACTTCAAGTGGGCAGTTGGGCCTCCTTTGGGAGTGCTGGTGCAGGGCTTCCCAGAGAGAAGTGATCTCTCTGTTGTCCTGGTATTGCGGACCCGTCTGCTGCGTGGTGACATCTTCACTATTGGCCCCTCCTCTGCCTCTGGAGGGGATTCACCATGAGTGTCCTGAAAGGCTCCTTGGGCTTTTCAGAACATTTTCCCTCCCCTTTGACCCTTAGGGGTAGGGCCTGGTAGGGGTGGAGAATGGACTAATGGCGGGCAGATACTCCGTCCTGCTCACACCTAGTTAAGGTTTCCTTTAGGCCCAAAAGGGATGAGCCACAAAGGAGTATTTAGAAAGGATAACTTGAAGGGCTCGTGAAGGAACACAAGCACATCCAGGAGTGTATCCTCAGAACAGCACCTGTACCCAGCTTGCCCTACTCATTTCCATCAGCTGCATCTGAGTAGAGGCATGGATGAGTTTACTATAGAACTGAGGGTAGCAAGCTGGGCAGCAACTTTGTGTTAGCTCCTGCAGCTGCTGTACCCTGAGAGCATCTCTAAGCTCTTTAAAGGGGATCTCTCTTTGCAACCCTGGTGAAATGGGTTAAACAGTTGAGTGAACAAAAGAGCAAAGTAAATTATGAACTAAACATGCTTTCCCATATCTATCCATGATCCTGGAGTCTCTCTGTTAGGGGGATGGATAGGCAGGGAAGTTTGAACATTTCCTTTTTGGTGGCTGCCACCACCACCACCATAGCATCAACTGGAACACCTTTGTTAAGAAAGACTTTGTCAAGGGGCAGAAATGAACTTAATGCCTCCTAGGGACGAACTCCATGAGTATCGAGGAGACTCCCATGCCCTTCTTGAGACCAGCTGCATCAGCTCATGTCGAAGGGGAGACACCTAAGAGGTGGAGGGCTGAGACCCAAAGCCTTCAGGAGAAATAGCTCATCCTCAGTAGGGCATTTAGACTGCCAGGTACCCCCTCTGCCTAAGGATTTCCAATTATCTCAGCGAATGAGATATCTTCAGAGGGACCTGTAGGGACCCTTCTGACTCAGATCTAAGTCAGTATCCGATGTTAGAAACACATGGGGGAGTCTAGATGTTTCCTCTCCACAAAATCTCTTCCTGGGAACCTCATCAGTGGGAGCTTCTGGTGAGGAGTCTCAGAAAACAAGAACCCGCAATGGGACTTCCTGAGGGCTCTGGGTCTCTCACGGCTTGGTCCCTAAGGATCGTGAGGCAGGAAACGAACCTGGGCTCTTTAGGGAGGAGGAGGCCAGACCTGAGGAGGGAGGATGTCTGAAGAGACGCGGCTCTCCTCATGGCATCAACACCTCTGCTCCGATGCAAGGGAACCCGATAGATCCGAGGAAACCATTGATACCCCGGCACTGGGACAGTGGGCTCCTGAACCAAATTTAGGGCTGGGCTCATCTGAGCGAAGCCCGGAGGCAGGATTGGAAGAGACAAATTAGGTCCGACTACTATCCTCCCCAGACCCAACCAGAGGTGTAGGCTCCTAGAGTCCTCGATTGGCGCACAGGGATGTCAGGTGCATGGGCTGAGACAGTGGAGCAGGCATGGCTCTGAGGGTTTACGATCAACGGGTCCAACTCCTCCGGCTCCGAAGGACCAGCACTTAGCTCACAGGAGGACTAGTTTTAGCTGGTGTAAGGGTCTTGGCTCCGAAGCCATTTTGGGGAGTGAAGCCAATAAACTTTTGCCAAGGCTGGTGCTGATAGCAGCTTCTGCACCACCACGATCCACATCAGATCAGAAAGGCTGATCGAGGACCAGATGGGGAATTACTGAAGGTGGTACCAACTGAAATGCTTAGGACTCTTAGAGACTTTGGATACTGGTTCCAAGACTGGGGACCTGCTCTGAAAAGAAAAGATGGTCAGTTCTGATGGCAGTGGAGCCAAAGTCAAAAGATTTTTTGATTTCTTAGAGTCTAAGAGTCTTAGAGGCTTTGAGGACACTGGATCCATCTTGGTCACTCAAGCTTCTTGAAATGATAGTTTCAACAAACCTCTGTCAATTAGTTTCTTTTCCTTTCCTGTAGGACTCTGGAGGAGAAAGAATGGCATATAGAACAGCTATCCTGTAAAATGCAGGGCTCTAGACAGTACACACAATTTACATGGCTGTTACAGACATCTTTTGGCCACACTTTGGGTACTTTTTTGAAACAAGACTTAGGGTGCTTCTCTTGGTCAGCAGTGAAAACCCTGAGGAAAAAAGTACTGCCACCACAAAAATTCTAACAGTAATTATCCACAAAAGCCTTAATAAATTAGGCTTAAAACAAGCAGCCAACTAGGGACATTTTTTAATCACACACTAAGAAAGGGACTGAAGTGTAGTAGCACACACCAGAAATCTGTAAGGCTTTATAACACTATCAAACCATTTTAAACTATCTATCTAAATATAAAGTAAAATAGAAGTAAGTAGGAAAAACAGTTTTACTGGCCCGAACTAATACAGAACCTCCGATCTATTGCAGTGGCAAACTAGATCTAGAGGTAACTCTAGGAAGTGCATCATGGGATAGGGACTTGGCCTCAAACTATTTGAAGACCTTGGGCTTTGCAGTGGCCAACTCAGAGCCAAGGGTTGGCTCGAACCATCAATAAGAATGGAGAATGGCGAGATAGAACAACTTTTGCATTAGCCCTTTAGATTCAATAGTTTGCCTGGATACAGCTAAACCTGGAGACCTTAGACTGAGAAAAGGAACAATTAATTTATCAGATTTTTCACAGCTCGACTTGAGTCTTACCACATAAAATCCGAGTTGTCTATGCATCCAAAGAGTATACGGCATTCTCTCCTCTCACTGGCAGATTGTGGAGAGGGAAAAATAGGCATGAATAGACTGGTTAGTGGCAACTCATTAACCAGCTTCCAGGCATAAAAAAAATTATGTACTCACCATAGCGTTCCACACATGTGAGTTGTTCTTCTTGTCTTCATTCTTACTGATGGGGTTCAGAGCAATCTCGGCTCTGGCTTCGTAAAAATGTAAAAACTGAGGTCTTCCAACCAGCTCATGGCTATTCCCAATCCCACTTGATGCACTGGTGCTTCCCTCAGATCTTGTTTGCTGCCCACTAATAATGTATAAGTAGAGAAAAATGTTAACAGTAACATCAAGAATGAACCAGACAAGACCAACACAGCCATGACTTGTCCAACTCCTCGGTCCCAAAGAAAAAACTGGAAGGGGTTAAGGAGGGTGGGGCGTAAGAATGTGAAGGTGAGGAAGAACTCACATGGAACATTATGGTGAGTACATAACTCTTTATAATGATTGTTCTATCTCACCTTCATTCTTACTTACTGACTGGTTGGCGTCTCAAGCACCCATCTTTCTAGGGTGGCTCATGGGAGTATATTCCTTGGGACAGTGCGGAATCAAAGGCCCTGTCCTGGAAATTCTATCCACTTTTTAATGAGTGATGAAGGTATGAGGACTAGACCATGTGGCTGCTGCGCTGAAATGGAATCTGTGTGGTAGTTTTGGCCAAGAAAAGACTTGTCAGTTTTGATGGTAATGGAGCGAAGATTTTTGGATTTCTTAGTCTGAAGTCTTAGAAGGCTTTTTGAGGACTTGCTGGATCCATCTTGGTCACTCAAAGCTGCTTGAAATAGCTTGTTTCAAAAAACCTCTGTCAATTAGTTTTCTTTTCTTTCCCTGTAGGACTCTGGAGGAAGGAATGGCATATAGAACAACTATCTGTAAATGCAGTGCTCCTAGACAGTACACACAATTTACATGGCTGTCTGTACCCAGACATCTTTTGGCCACACTTTGGCACTTTTTGAAACCAGGCTTAGGGTGCTTCTCTTGGTCAGCCATTTAGAAAACTCTGAGAGAAAAATTACTGTCTACCACAAAAATTCTAACAGTAGTATCCACAAAAAACCGTCAGGCTAAGACACACACACACACACACAGTAATGCAAATATAAATAATGGAGTGACAGGAAAAAGGTAAACTACTGTGTCACCACAAACTCATCCTAAAGAAACACACACTATGAACAGACTATGCAAGGGAAAAAAAGATAGCTGCTATAGGGAATGACACACTGTCTAAATATTCCAAAAGAATATCTATGCCAATAAAATTACCATTAACTACAAAAGGCTGGGTTGTGTACACTTACCATAAATGTAGATGTTAAAGTGTATTCCTGTGCAGTCATTACATTTGGGTGGTAATCTGCTGGCAGGTTCCCCTCTGTCGGCCTGATTTCCAAAATCTTGCATCCTGCGTTGGTTGCCATCTCCTCTTCCATGGCCTTAGATTAAGTCAGGGTATAAAACAAGCAGCCAACGCCATTTTCTTTAGTTTTTCTTGCCCCAGATGTCAGGTGCCTCCAAAAACATAGCAAAGATATATATATATATATATATATATATATATATATATATATATATATACATGCATCAATATAAACTTTACCTTCATCTACAAGCAAATACACCACATAGGTTGTAGAAGATAGAGAAGGAAAGATAAACTCCAGAATGAAAGGGGGGATGGCGGGTGGGTAACCTGGACTGCAACAGTGAATACACTCAAACATCTACATTTATGGTAAGTGTACACAACTGTACTATGTTCTTCGTGTTTCACTGTTGCAGTCATTACATTTGGGTAGAAGTCCAAAGCTATGGTTGAGTGGCTGGAGCTAAACAGCATTAGGTGCGGCTATAAGGCCCTGCAGAACTGCAGTGGCAAAGCCTGCCCTGGACTTAGAGTAGAGAGGCAAATGATAATGCTCTGTAAAGGTGTGAACAGAACTCCAAGTACTAGCCTCTACAATGTCTTTGGTTGGTACTCCTTTGAGAAAGGCTGCTAAAGTAGATGCAGCTCTGGTGGAATGAGACCTAATGCCCTTGGGCACAGGTTTACCATGGTGTAAGTAGCAGAAAAGAATGCAGTGGCTTACCCACTTTGAAATAGTCTGCTTTGAAATAGCCTTTTCCTTCTGATCCTGCAGCATATGTCACTAGTAATTGTTCAGTTTTTCTAAGAGCTTTAGTCCTGCTCAAGTAGAATCTTAGCTGTCTGCAGAATTCTCTCCCCCTTGTTCTGAGGATTTGGATAAAAGGTTGGCAAAATAATACTTTGGTTAAGAGCCACACTGGAAACCACCTTAGGCATAAATGTTGATACCCTGTCCGGGTAAAATATGACAAGGCTCCACCGCCATGAGGGCCTGTAGCTATGAGACTCATCTTGCTGAAGTAATTGCTAATAGCAGTGCTGTTTTCCATGATAAAAACCTTATAATCAGCAGTAGCAGCTGGTTCAAATAGAGGCAGAGTGAGCTTTTCCAATACATAATTGAGGTCCCAGGCAGGTATTGGTGATCTTCTCGGAGGCCTTAAATTTTTGGCTCCTCAAAGATACTGCTTTAGTAAAGGATGAGAAAAGATTGATGGCTCTGTATTGTAATGAGCCAAAATGGCAGAGGCATGGATTTTAATTGATGAGAAAGATAGGCTTTTGTCAAGCATCTCAGTCAAGTATTGTAATATCTGAGGAATATTTGGTTCTGCTGTATCAGTTCCTTTTGCTTTATTCCAAGCACATAATCTCTTCCATTTATCAGCATAAGATTTTCGAGTACTAGGCCTTCTGGCTTCCAAAATGACATCCATCACAGCTTTACTGAGAGGTGTTGTTTGTATAACTACATGATAAGCCATGCCGCCAGGTTCAGTGTCTGGAGTTGATTTTGCAGGATCTGATTGTTTTGCTGGGGCAGTAGTTGAGGTTTTTGAGATAAGGTCCAAGCTGGGTATTGAGACAAGTTCTTTAGGATTGGGTACCAGTATTGACGGGGCCAGTCTGGGGCAATTAGCATCATCTTTGGTTTCTCTTGTCTGACTTTTAGGAGGACCTTGGGAAGAAGAGGCAGTGGAGGAAAGGCATCTTGTCTGTGATGAGTCCTTGTGCATAATCTTTTGAATCGATAATTTTGAGGGGAGGCAAATAGATCTATGTCTGGGCTCCCCCATTTCTTTGTTATCATGCTGAAGACTTGTGAATTTAGTTTCCACTCGTGAGGATCCATAAGGTTTCTGCTTAAATCGTCTGCCAGAGTATTTTGCTTTCCTGGCAGGAATTGAGCTTGAAGATGTATTCGGTAAGTCAAAGCTGTGTCCCACAGTGCCATGGCTAATCT
>NW_025055144.1:0-5000 GCF_019279795.1 Protopterus annectens
AGTCTGACATCTGATAAAAGGTGGGCTCTGTCCTTGAGCCAGTTTGCAACCCATCTAGTGACATAGGGGTTTATATTTAAGCTGGTGAGCTTATCTATAATGCCCGAGTGGGGTATTGTATCGAAGGCTTTTGCGAGGTCCAGGTAGGCTGTGTGGACCACCTTCCCCTCAATGGCCTTGGTGACTGTTTCAAAGAAATCGACCAGGTTTAAAAGGCAGGATCTGCCGTTACCAAAGCCGAACTGGGTAGGATCCAGTGTCTGTAGGTCCCCAATATCTTTATTTATCAGGTCCATGATGATCCTTTCCATAGCTTTGCAGACCAAGCTAGTCAGGCTCATGCGGCGATAGTTTCCAGGATCCGTTGAGGCACCACCCTTGTGGAGAGGGACCACTGTTGCTGTACGCCACTCTTTGGGTACATATCCTGTAGTAAGTCTGAGATTGAACAGTAGTTTTATGTTTGGGTTTAGCTCTTCTTGGAGTTCATGTAGGGGCAGCCGGGACACCGTCTGGTCCCATTGATGCTGTGTTTTTGCTTTGGAGAGGGCTCTTACCTGAGCATCTGAGATGTCAAGGGGGCAGCACTCTGCTGGGATAGATATTTGCCCTTTTGGTGTGGGGGGAAGTTTGCACTGAACCTGTCAGCTAGGATGTTGGCAATGTCTGTGGGTTCGGTGTATTTTTTGTCATTTTGGACTAATTCTGAGCATATCTGGGAATTCCCACCCAGGTTCCTAACATAACTAAAGAAAGCCTTGTGATTATCCTTAGTGTCCTGTGCAATTTTCTCTCGAAGCTGGCCTTAGACGATTTTATGAGTGCCCATAGTTTTTTGCAAATACTGATCAGAGATGCCTTCCCTTTTTGGGATTTTGCTCTATCATGTAGTAGCTTCATTGTATAGTTTGTTTATGGCTGGGGTCCACCAGACAGGACGTCTGCCTTTGGAGGATTGGGTCTTGGTTTTATTTGGGATTGCATGATCCATGCATTCCTGAAGGTGTTCATAGAATGCATTTATAAAGGATTCTGCAATCTGGGCGTATTTTCCACAGGCCGGGGCTTTGAAGGATTCCACCTCAGTTTTGAGGTGTGAAATTTGCTTTAGAAGTTTTTCACTGTGGTTTTCTGGGCAGGGGTGGGGTCGGGATGTGAATATCCAGTGAGATTAGTTTATGGTCTGATCTTACCAGTGAGGATACACTTCTGGTCTGGAGCATAGAGTCCCCATGTTGGTGATGATCAGGTCCAGTATGTTTTCCCCTCTTGTGGGAGTGGTAACAAGTTGTTCCATAGCATTTGAGTTTATAAATTCTAGGAACCTTTGGGCTAGGGTGTTGGAGCTAGAGTAATGCTCCCAGTCTATGTTTGGGTAGTTGAAGTCGCCCAATATAATGGTGTTTGGAGAGACCTTCATATTTTCCAGTGTTCTCAGGAAGGCTGAGTGGTTCCTGGGTTTGGGAGGGTGGTCTGTAGCAGGCTATAAACTGGAAGGCAGTTTTACCCACTGTTAGTTGCACATGGATAGTCTCTGATGCTTCGTGCTTTGCCACCAACCTGGAGGTGTGGGTATCTTTGACAAATATTGATACTCCCCCTCCTTTTGTGGTTCGGTCCAAGTTTTGGGGCCGAAAAGCATGGTATGAGGTATAACCTGGTAGTGCTGGGGTGCTCTCGGGAGCCTTGAACCAGGTTTCTGTTATTACTGCACAGATATGTCGTTCTCCATGCTAGGGAGAGTTTCGAGTACATGCATCTTGAGGTTTAGACTTCTGGCATTGAGTAGCATTACTCTTAGTTTCTTATCCCTTGTGATACCTATGGAGGTGGGTTTGTCTTTTGAGCCTTGCCTAAAAAGGCATTATGGGGTAGCAAGAGCCTTTACCAATATCTGAAAGCCCAGGGTGACAGGTGCAAGCCGTCCCTAGCGAGCATCATGCTTCGAGCATGTCATCCCAGGCTGACAGGCATTGGATCCCCTTTGAATGACACCAATACTTAAGCCAATTGTTGAAATTGATCATCTTGTCTTCATATTGTGGCATCATTCTTGGTGAAGGTAAGATGCTACTCAAGGTCAGGGTCATACCGCCTGGGCTACATGCTCAGAGAGCTCCTCTATGTCTCTTTTCATGTAGTCCAAGGAGGTATCTCAGGTCATTCACACCAGCATGGACAATGACTGAGTCATATTTGTACTTGCCTTGGAGTGACCTGAGTGCTTGTGTTATGGCGGATCCTAGCACCGACAGGCAGCTCACCGTGACCTTCTCCTTGTTCAGCCTGGTGGCGGCATGTCAGTGTGCCTGATGATAGAGTCACCTATTACAAGTGTATCAGGTGTGTTGTTTAGCCTTAAGGGCTGTGACTGTTCAACACACTGGCTTTGTGAGCTATGTGTTGCCGTGTTTTGTTTTGGGGTAGCAGTTGCTTGGGTGTCTGCTTTGGAGGTCTCTGCTGCTTAGGCAGATTTTATTTAGAGCCTCCAGTATGTTTTGTGTGTTTATGTGTTTGGTTTGCTGTCGTGGTAGGTCTATGTGAGACTGGGTAGTGAGTTTGGTTTCCTTTTCCTCCTGACTGGTTGCCAGTACTGAGTTGAGAGAGCTTAGCCTCCAGTTTGGCTATATGGTTGCATCTCTCACATGTGTTGGAATTTGTTGTGTCACATAGACTTTGAATAGACCTTTATCAACATCCCAGACACATAGTATCCAGAAACCAGAAGCTGTGCATAAATAGTTGACATATGGAATGTCAATATTGATCACACAAGGTAAGGATACTGAAGTCATGTTCAATGACACCTGCTGGACATGGATTCCTGGAATGGCATATAAAGTGTACACACATACATGCCAGTCTGATGATGTCACCATCCTATAAATACAGCAGGAGAAGAAACCAATTAAGCAAATAGTGTATGTTGTCATCTCTTTCAGTGTCAAAAATAGTTAGGTGGGTTTGAATCCTGCAAAGTGTGTGTGTGTGTGTGTAGTGTGCGTGCAGTCTTTGAGATGTTCCCTGGAGACTGGAAAACTCAGTAAAGGTACATTCCTCTTTGAAAGTCTGATGATGTCACAATCCCACAAATACTGCAGGACAAGCCAGTAAAAGCAAATAGCGTGCCATGTTAATGCATATCTCTACTATCATAACATATGCAGATAGGGGTTGAATCTAAACAGTGATTGGTGTGTTGTGTGTGCAATTGTCTTTGAAAGGCGTGCCCTTTGGAGACTGTGAAAACACACTAAAGTACCTTCCTCTTTGGAAAGTCTGATGATGTCACCATCCTACAAATACAGCAGAAGGAAAACCAATGTAAATGGTGACCTTGTTAGTGCATCTCTTGGTAGTAACATAGTTAGGTGGGGTTTGAATCCTGCAAACATGTGTGCATGCAATTGTCTTTGAAAGTGCACTTTTTGGAGACTGTGAAAACACACTAAAAAGAGGTACCTTCCTCTTTGGAAAGTCTGATGATGTCAACATCCTACAAATACCAGGAGAAGGAAAACCAGCCAGTAAAGCAAATAGAGCATATGTGTCTCTTTCTAGTATCATGACATAGTTAGGTAGGAGTTAGAATCCTACAAGCAATGATTGTGTATGTGTGCAACTGTCTTTGAAAAGTTCCTGGAGACTGTGAAAACACACTGAGGTACATTCCTCTTTGAGTCTGATGATGTCACCATCCTACAAATAGCAGGAGAATGGAAACCAGCCAGCAAATAGCGCTGTGTTGTGCAGTCTCTAGTTTCATAACATTAGGTAGTGGTTTGAATCCTACAAATGCTGACTGTGTGGCTGTTGGTCAACATGGTGTGGTTTTGCTTTACTATGGTATGACATGTGTATATGACAACAGTAAGTGCATTGCAGACATCAGGTATCTGGTGGCAAATATATGCATATCCTCAATCACTACATGTGTGAAGCCTGCATACTACATGAATACATTTGTTTCCATTGACAGGTTGTGCTACTCAGATCGTGGTCACATATGTATGTATGTGACATGGCGCACTATGTGTTCTGTGGGGTCATGTAGCACACCATGTAAATTAGAGTAGTGAGTGAGGGCATATGCCTGGGTATATGTCAGACATGGTCACACAACAAGGTCTAAGAATGGACAGTCTTTATAGGTGTATGACTGCCTTGTGGATATTCATTCAGGCCTCTAATGTCTGTGATGCACCTTCAGACTCCAATACCTATGGATATGGATACCAAGGGACACTGACATAACAGTCTGTATGCACAATACCGACATACATGTTGAGGGCTACCACCTGGTACTGATGGGATAGTATGTATAGTACATGAGGATGACTATGCCATAGTCCACATATACAGCATGTATCACACAACAGGTATCTGTCTGTATGATACCCTTATGTAGGATATGCATCCCATCCAGGGAATGCATTGTAGGCCATTCATGCATTCCCAGATTTGGAAGACACATCTATGTGTCTGCATGTACCTAAGCTATATGCACATAGGTGTGGTCACAGTAATGGGTGGCGGTCATCACCGCTGGTTAGTGTTATAGTGTAGCACCAGAACAATTGATACTGGGTTCCCTACTGCATGTCATTTGTCAGGACATCATCAATGATTGCTTATAGTCATGCTGTTGAGGTTGTGTATACCAGACATATCATTGACACATTACAGTATCACCCATGATAGTGTCAACCCATGTCATGATGTACCCATGTTAGTGCATAACTTGTAGGCATACTGGCCATGAAAGATGCAATGGGATGTTAATAACATGTGACAGGGTATGCCACATGTTGTGTCCACTATGCACGTGCATGACAGTGCACACCATGTTCACAGAACTTGCGTATATCACACCGCATTACTGTCCACTCACTAACACATGCTGGCAACACACACATCAGCCAAGTGGCACATGGGTGGATAATACATACTCAGACCTAACAGTGGTGTAAACAATGCTACATTGACAATCAGAGCTTTGA
>NW_025055144.1:10000-12613 GCF_019279795.1 Protopterus annectens
AGTACGTTACTCACATCTGAACAGTTTGTGGTTTGTGTTGGCATTAGCACAGTCTGCTCAGGACGAATGGACATATTTCTGAACTGTGTATGCCTACCTACACCCTTGGTTGTGCCTGACTACACGGGTATATAGTACCGTTGGGTAGGGGTGCAGAACTGCAGTGTGCATTATTTATCATATGATGTTTATCTTACTGAACATGCAGAGTTGCAGTGTACCTGTAAGTCTATGAAGGCTTGTAGTTGGTCTGAGTAGCTCCCACCTGTGGACATATCCAGATGGTAGACAGAGGTCAGCCTAGTATTCTTTGACTGTGCACCACAGCAGTCTTTTCAGCACCTGAACAATGGCATTGTCACAGGTGGTTGCTAGCAGTACATGGCTACATCCTTTGCTATTTCTGTGTTGTACTTCTACATAAGGGCATGCTTATGGGATTCATTCTACAGCTATTTGCAGAGTGCAGCAGACAAGCTGATATGCCTGTGTGTTTCTGACTCTTCCAGGCCTCAGATACTCTCAGGTATATATTTGAACAGCCTCAGGAAAGGTACATATAACTGGGATACACCTGTGATATATTTCAGACAATTTGCAGTTCAGACTTTGGGTGATTCAGAGCATATGTATTACTACACCTTTTCTGGCGTGCAAGCGGTGTCTACTTTCACTTATTGACATTTGTTATTAAGTGAGATTCAACACCTTTCTGCCTACTATTAGTACATTTCACAGGGAGTCAGAGGGGCACAGCTAACATTTGTTTACAAATCAGGGTCATCACTGTAGAGCAGTCACTGTTGGGAGGTCTGGCCTGTGACCTATGCAAATATGCCAGTGTTTATCCTGCCCTGATACTGTGTGGGTTTGTAAGCTGCTACTGTAACCTTATTCCCTACTAGCATGGCTGATTCTCTTTTCACAGTCATATCATGCAATTCAGCAACACCTGCTGGTTAAGGCGCAGAGAACAAGATTTGTGTTATGCCATTGCTATTTTCCCTTTACATTCACTCATGGTAATGCATGATAAATTGCTTTCAGCACTAAGTTATTGTATATCTGCTCTGGAGTAGTGGTACTTCATGCAGACTGGTGAGTCCAAGGTCCCGGGTTCGAGACTGACAAGGTTTTTTTATTTTGCTGCTGAGCAGTACAAGGGCCTTGTCATACAGAGTGACTAAGGCACTTTTAAGCAGTTGTAAGTGGGTTTGCGTGGGTTTGTGTGACACTTAGCGATGCTTAGCTAAGCGCACAAGCTCTCGTGCACCCGCTAACTACTGCTTAAAAGTGCTTACTCCCTAACCCCTAATTTCTTTTTTGAAAATGGGGAGATAGGAAAGTGGTGAAAAGGGGCACAAGAGGAAAGACAGTAGGAAACCAGCAGGGATGTGCAGGATGGGTGTAGGGAAGGTCCATAGCTGCCCATTTCTTTACCAGCAACAGCTGTGCATATGTATGAAATTTGGTGTGAAACTGGAAACCTTCCACCCTTGATAGGGGGGTGAGGACAACAAAATATGTTGTACTGCCAATTAGAATTATCAGTTTACATGTCCAGTGGACATGTGTGCGAATTGGGCAGCTATGTATGGGGCGTAATTTTTTTGTGGGAACAGATTGCCCTTTTTTTTTCAGGTGAGAGTGGAATGTGAGGTAGAGGAAGTAGGTATATTTGGGAAGGTAGGTTGGGGAGGTAAACAGACAAGACAAACAAGACGCATACAGGGCAGTTTGACACATGGGGTGGGTGAACACAATTGATGGGGAAGGATGTTTGGAAATCAGCCCATGAGCCCACAGATGGTAACAGTGGAACTGAGATCCCCACCCATGGGCAGTCACCACTGCACCTTCACAGCCCAGGGTGGCTGTGCTGGGGCTGTAGGACAGGCAGGCTCACCCGAGAGATGCACCACACTCGCCTCAAGCTGGCATGGGGATCAGTGACTGAGCTGGATCTCCCTGCACCACAGCCTGGACCCTAGCAAGGGTGACAGGTGGCCCTTCTCTGCCACACGCAGGGGATGAGCCCCATCCTGCAGTGCTTCCACCCAAAGGTGGCACAGGACCAATGGAGGAGGAGTCGGGCTGGGCACCAGAGCCTGCTGGTGCCAGGTGCACTCGCCAAGCTGAGGAGGGACAGGTGGGTCGCTGGGACTGGCCTTCCCATACGTTCTGTGATTAGGTGTGTTTAATTACAACATACATAAACAGCATTCCAGATTAGTTGTAACAGCATGCAGTAATATTCCCATTAACCCAAAACACCACAGTTCCAACAGATGAACAGCAAGCATAACACATGCATATCTTGAACAACAGTGGATATTCCAACAGCATGCAGGGATGTTTGGTAGCAACAGGCCACCATGATTGTGGGGATTGAACATGGCACATGCATCAACGTGAATGCCAATATTTATAGAATGATAGCACATATGTACCAACAAATATTTAAGATTACACATACCCACTGAGGTGTGGAATTGCATGGTTTATGCACATACAGTAGGGTGTAGAAAAAACCTCCATTAACATCTTATAAACCTTTTAGTCTACACTACATTCCTAGTGACTGCAGGTGTATATCCCTACATGTATTATTAC